>NC_044988.1:91907224-92163563 GCF_008728515.1 Papio anubis | reverse complement strand
TGCTGTTAGTCTGATGGGCTTCCCTTTGTGGATAACCCGACCTTTCTCTCTGGCTGCCCTTAAGATTTTTTCCTTCATTTCAACTTTGGTGAATCTGGCAATTATGTGTCTTGCAGTAGCTCTTCTCAAGGAGTATCTTTGTGGCATTCTCTGTATTTCCTGGATTTGAATGTTGGCCTGCCCTACTAGGTTGGGGAAGTTCTCCTGGATGCTATCCTGAAGAGTGTTTTCCAACTTGATTCCATTTTCCCCGTCACTTTCAGGCACCCCAATCAGACGTAGATTTGGTCTTTTTACATAATCCCGTACTTCTTGAAGGCTTTGTTCATTTCTTTTTCTTCTTTTTTCTTTTGGTTTATCTTCTCACTTCATTTCATTCATTTGATCCTCTATCGCTGATACTCTTTCTTCCAGTTGATCGAGTCGGTTACTGAAGCTTGTGCATTTGTCACATATTTCTCGTGTCATGGTTTTCATCTCTGTCATTTCGTTTATCACCTTCTCTGCATTAATTACTCTAGCTATCAATTCTTCCACTCTTTTTTCAAGATTTTTAGTTTCTTTGCACTTGGTACATAATTCCTCCTTTAGCTCTGAGAAGTTTGATGGACTGAAGCCTTCTTCTCTCATCTCGTCAAAGTCATTCTCCGTCCAGCTTTGATCCGTTGCTGGTGATGAGCTGCGCTCCTTTGCAGGGGGAGATGCGCTCTTATTTTTTGAATTTCCAACTTCTCTGCCCTGCTTTTTCCCCATCTTTGTGGTTTTATCTGCCTCTGGTCTTTGATGTTGGTAACGTACTGATGGGGTTTTGGTGTAGGTGTCCTTCCTGTTTGTTAGTTTTCCTTCTAACAGTCAGGACCCTCAGCTGTAGGTCTGTTGGAGATTGCTTGAGGTCCACTCCAGATCCTGTTTGCCTGGGTATCAGCAGCAGAGGCTGCAGAAGATAGAATATTGCTGAACAGCGAGTGTACCTGTCTGATTCTTACTTTGGAAGCTTCCTCTCAGGGGTGTACTCCACCCTGTGAGGTGTGGAGTGTCAGATTGCCCCTAGTGGGGGATGTCTCCCAGTTAGGCTACTCAGGGGTCAGGGACACACTTGAGCAGGCAGTCTGTCCCTTCTCAGATCTCAACCTCCGTGTTGGGAGATCCACTGCTCTCTTCAAAGCTGTCAGACAGAGTCGTTTGCATCTGCAGAGGTTTCTGCTGCTTTTTTTTTTTTTTTGTTGTTGTTGTTTAGCTGTGCCCTGTCCCCAGAGGTGGAGTCTACAGAGACAGGCAGGTTTCCTTGAGCTGCTGTGAGCTCCACCCAGTTCTAGCTTCCCAGCGGCTTTGTTTACCTACTTAAGCCTCAGCAATGGCGGGCGCCCCTCCCCCAGCCTCGCTGCTGCCTTGTGGTTAGATCACAGACTGCTGTGCTAGCAATGAGGGAGGCTCCGTGGCCAGGGACCCTCCTGGCCAGGTGTGGGATATAATCTCCTGGTGTGCCCGTTTGCTTAAAGTGCAGTAGTGGGGTGGGTGTTACCCGATTTTCTAGGTGTTGTGTGTCTCAGTTCCCCTGGCTAGGAAAAGGGATTCCCTTCCCCCTTGGGCTTCTCAGGTGAGGCGATGCCTCACCCTGCTTCAGCTCTCGATGGTCAGGCTGCAGTAGCTGACCAGCACCGATTGTCTGGCACTCCCTAGTGAGATGAACCCAGTACCTCAGTTGAAAATGCAGAAATCACCTGTCTTCTGTGTCGCTCGCGCTGGGAGTTGGAGACTGGAGCTCTTCCTATTCGGCCATCTTGCTCCGCCCCCCAGCTCTCCATTTCTTTGGTATCAGTTAAAGGAGCTTTATGGTTTTCCTTTAATGGTGTCATGTTTTCTTGACTTTCTTTCCATGTTCCTTGAAGCTTGTGTTGCTGTCTTTTCAGTTGAAGAAGTATTTATCTCTTCCAGTTTTTATTATCTTTGGGAGAGAAAGACCTCCAAAAAATCAGCCTGTCTGGAGATCTGGACATCTCTCAAAATTGTTCTATACCTGTGCCCACTCTGCTGCTTCATTCTCTTCTGGGCTGGATGTTTTAGGATTGCATGGATTCTCTCTATTCCACAAAGACAGGTCAGGTTCAGAGAGCCCCTTGTTTAATTTCCATAGACAAGTGCCCTGAAGTGTTCAAGGTTGTGTGCATCCTCCCAGTCCAGCAGTGCTGAGCCAGCTGTTGATAGCCGTGTGCTGTCTTTGGAGTAAGGAAGCTTGCCATCTGTGAGGGAACATGAGGCACCAACTCTGTGGTGGGAGGAGCATGGAGTGCTGGGGGTGCTTGCCAGCTAGTGTCGGGGAGGTCTTTAGGTGAGATGTCCTGTGAGGTTTGTGAGTAGGAGCTTTCATGAGCCAGCTGTGGCAGTTTGTGGCCTAGAACTTTCTATACCACCGCCTTGCTGATGTTACTCTCTTGAACTGCCACCAAATTTCTGATTTACAAAAGTGTCTTGCTTTCAACGATTCCATAAGTTTATAGAAATATTAGATATTTAGGTTTAAACCATTTTGAATATTTCAAAAAACATTAAAAAACATGTCCCATTTGGATTGATGGGTGCAGCAAACCACCATGGCACATGTATACCTATGTAATGAACCTGCATTTTCTGCACATGTATCCCATAACTTAAAGTATAATTTTTAAAAAGTCCCATTGATAGGTGGGAATTGAACAATGAGATCACTTGGACACAGGAAGGGGAACATCACACACTGGGGCCTATTGTGGGGAGGGGGGAGGGGAAAGGGATGGCATTAGGAGATATACCTAATGTAAATGATGAGCTAATATGTGCAGCACACCAACATGGCACATGTATACATATATGTAACAAACCTGCACGTTGTGCACGTGTACCCTAGAACTTAAAGTATAATAATTAAAAAAAAAGTCCCATTGAATCTTTATGGCAGCCTTTTAAGGAATGCTTGAATTTTGAAAGCTAGGAGTCATAACATGCTTTAGACTTCTTATACATGCATTTATTTTTGTGAAAATTATGTTTTATGATCAATTGCAGATGTTTCAGTACTTAGAATAGGAGGTCTTTTTTAGTTTTACAGCTAATTTATCTGAATTCTTTTAAAGTCATTTTTTCTGTATTTACAGTATATTAGGATGTGTTTGCCCACTTCTGAATGTATTTACTCAATTTCTTATTTCGCAATGGGCAGAAAACTATAATATGTATATTATTTCCTAATTAATTTCTTACTTTACTTACCTTATAGTATTGTTGTATGCTATAGAATTATAGAATTGGTTATTTGATTCATTTATCTTTAATGAATAGATGTAGTTCTATGTATGTAAAGTAGTACAGAGCCTTGCACTAAGGAAAATCATTAATCACTATTAACTCACTTTTTTCCTGATCTAGGAGTTAAAAGATGGAGAAATAAAAGTATCTGTGGGTTAGGCATTGATCCTTAGGGTGACTTCAGTGGTCTTTCTGCGTGAGTAAAAGGGGAAGGATTCCAGAATCTGACAGCTAACTGTTCCCTAATGTGTGTCTAACCCTGTGCTAGACCCCAAGTGATGGAGGAGAGGGGACAAGTAAACTACATGACCTCTGTCCTAGAGGTGCGTATAGCTTTTGGGAGAAAGATGTATGCCCCAGATTGTAAGGAAGACTGTATGTGTGATAAAATCTCTTGGGGTAGTGTGAGCTGAAGACTATGTGAAAAGTGAAGGAGAGAATTTTGAGAAGGACCCTACAGAAATGGCCATTTTCTGAATAGTCTAAGAGAAGCCCAAGCAGTCATCCAGCCAATGGAAGCCAATGATTAACACTTGTTAAAGAAAGAGGGAGTAAAAGTGGATTGAATGATTTCTGAATTTGAATCTCATAATTTTGTTGTTTTGCAGGGACAGGTTAGGTCTTTCCTGTGCTGTTCTCATGATAGTGAATAAGTCTCACGAGATCTGATGGTTTTAAAAATGGGACTCTCCCTGTACAAGCTCTCTTCTCTTGTCTACCGCAATGTGAGACATGCTTTTCACCTTCTACCATGATTGTGAGGCCTCCCCAGCCATGTGGAACTGTAAGTCGATTAAACTTTCCTTTCTTTCTTTCTTTCTTTCTTTCTTTCTTTCTCGCTTTCTCTCTTTCTTTCTTTCTTCTTCCATTTCTTCTTTCTTTCTTCTTCCTCCCTCTCTCCCTCCCTCCCTCCCCCCTCCTTCCTTTCTTCCTTTCTCTCTCTCTCTCTCTCTTTCTCTCTCTCTATTTCTCTCTCTCTGTCTCTCTCTCGACAGAGTCTCATTCTGTCTCCAGGCTGGAGTGCAGTGGTGAAATCTTGGCTCACTGCAACCTCCGCCTCCCAGGTTCAAGTGATTCTCCTGCCTCAGCCTCCTGAGTAGCTGGGTCTACAGGCGTGTGATTAAATCATTTTCTTTTGTAAATTGCCCTGTCTCAGGTATGTCTTTATCAGCAGCATGAAAACGGACTAATACAATGCGTAATGTGCAACCATCACTACTATCTCAGTCCAGAGCCCCTATTAAGCACTCATTCCTATTTTCTCCTCCCCCGGCCTCCAGCAAACACTAAACTGCTTCTGCCTCTATAAAGCTGCCTGTTTTGGGATGTTTTATACAAATGAAATTCAAAAAAAGGCAAACTTTTTATGCCTGGCTTCTTTCAATTTACATAATGTTTTCAAAGTTCACTCATGTTTAGCCTGTACGATTACTTCATTCCTATTTATGGCTGAGTAATATTTCATTGTATGAAGATGCCACATTTTGTTTATACATGCATGCATTGATGAACATTTAGGTTGTTTCCACCTTTTGGCTATTGTTAGTAGTGCTGGTATGAACATTTGGATGAGTTTTTGTTTCAATACCTATTTTCAATTGTTTTAGGTATACACTAGGGGTAGAGTTGCTAGGTCATCTTGTATCTCTGTTTAACTGATTGAGGAATAAACTATTTTCCACATTGTCCATACCATTTTACATTTCCCACTAACAGTGTATGAGTGTTTCAATTTCTTTGAACTATTTGTTTATCATTTTGTTGATAGCCATGATAAAGGGTATGAAGTGATATTTTACTATCATTTTGTCTTGCACTTCCCTAATGACAAATGACACTGAGCATCTTCTATGTGCTTGTTGGCCATTTACATATTTTCTTTGGAGGAATGACTATTCATGTTCTTTGCCTATTAAAACTTTTTTTCCCTTTGTCTTTTGTTGTTGAGTTACAAGAGCTCTTTGTATATTCTGGATAAGATATCCTTATCAGACATATGGTTTACAAATATTTTCTTCCATTTTTTGAATTGTGTTTTCACTCTTACAATATTGTCCTTTGATGTAAAAAAGATTTTAATTTTGTTAATGTTCACTTTATTTTTTCTTTTGTGGCTTGTGTTTTTGGTGTCATATCTGTGAAACTATGGACAAATTCAAGGTGATAAAGATTTATTCATTTTTTTCTAAAAGTTTTATAGTTTTAGCTCCTATATTTAGGTTTTTAGTTTATTTTGAGTTTTGTATGTCCTATGAAGTAAGGGCTCAACTTTATTCCTTTCTATGTGCCTATACAATCGCCCCAGCATCATTTGTTGAACAGACTATTCTTTCTCCATTGAATGGTCTTAGCACCCTGGTTAAAAATCAATTAACCACACATATGTGGGTTTATTTCTGAACTCTCAATTCCATTCAGTTGCTCTAGTTATTTATCCTTATGCTAGTAGCATACAGTTTTTTTTATGACTGCAGTTTTGTTGTGTATTTGGAAGCCAGGAAGTATAAATCCTCCAAATTTGTTCTTATTTTTCAAGATTGTTTTGACTAGGGAGGAAGAGTCTGGGGATGGAGATGTATGGGGAATAATGGCTGTAATAAGCTCTTGCACATAACAAAGTTCTAGAGGGCCATGCACATGCTCAGGAATAAACATGTGCTTAGAACGATTGGAAGAGATCCTGTGCTTTTAGCTCTGGCTAATCTCTAGGACCCATGTAAGCAGTAAGTGAAGGGATAAGTCAGAGCTGTAAATTACCTAGCTAAGCATCGAAGGAGTGCCCTAACACAGAGACAATCTGCTAAGACAGGGGAACAATTTTTCTCTTTTTCTTATTTTATCTTGTCTTATTCTTTAATTTTCTTTTCTTTTCTTTTTGGATCCAGGAGGCTAGGAGAATCATGGTTAAATCACTAGCTGACCATTAAGCTAACATAATCTTTAGGGAACAAACACACAAAAGAATGCAGTCTTTATAAAAGTAGTTTAGAAAAGTCACTAATCCAACATCAGTGATCATTAGAGAAATGCAAATCAAAACCACAATGAGATACCATCTCATGCCAGTCTGAATGGTGATTATTAAAAAATCTAGAAAAAAACAGATGCTGGTGAGGCTGTGGAGAAATAGGAACACTTTACATTGTTGGTGGGAATGTAAATTAGTTCAACCATTGTGGAAGACAGTGTGACAATTCCTCAAAGACCTAGAACCAGAAATATCATTTGGACCAGCAATCCCGTCACTGGGTGTATAACCAAAGGAATATAAATTATTCTATTATAAAGATACACACATGTGTATGTTCATTGCAGAACTATTCACAATAGCAAAGACATGGAATCAACCCAAATGCTCATCAATGATAGACTCAATAATGAAAACGTGGTACATATACACCATGAAATACTATGCAGCCATAAAAAGGAACGAGATCATGTCCTTTGCAGGGACATGGGTGGAGCTGGAAGCCAGTCTTCAGCAAACTAACACAGGAACAGAAACCCAAATACCGCATATTCTCACTTATGAGTGGGAGCTGAACAAAGAGAACACATGGACACGGGGAAGGAACAACACACACTGGGGTCTCTTGGGGCAGGGGCAGGGAAAGGGAGAGCATCAAGATAAATAGCTAACGCATGTGAGGCTTAATACCTAGGTGATGAGTTGATTGATAGGTGCAACAAACCACCATGGCACACGTTTACCTATGTAACAAACCTACACATGTTTCCAGAACTTATGTGCACATCCTGCACATGTATCCTGGAACTTAAAATAAGATAAAATTAAAAGAGAAAAGTCACTAATCAAAGAAACAACTACTATCCACAATGAACAGCGACAGTAAATCCTGGAAATGGAGGAGAATTTGATTTCTAGAGTTGGTACATTATAATATGAAAAATATTCAGTTTTAAACAAAAATTATGAGGTGTTAAAAAAAAAAAGTTCTCAAATAAGAAACTATGGCCCACTCACAGGAAAAAAATAAACAGGAATTGTCCTAAAAGAAGCCCAGATATTGGACTTACTAGTGAAATATTTAAAATCAACTTTAAAAGATAAGGGCAAAGAACTAAGGAAACTATGGACAAAGAACCAGAGGAAACTAGGAGAACAATGTATTACCAAACACAATATCAATAAAGGGATGGGAATTAGAAAAAGACACCAAATAGAAATTTTATATTATAGGTAAATGGCACATTTTTTGTTCTTGACTTACTAGTCTAATGCAACTTCTAACATCTACCCCTTTAAAAAGAATTGTAAAACCACAAAATACTCTATTAAACCCTCTCCTATAATTTGTTTTATTATTTTCATACATTTTAAATTTTACTTATACTTAAGACTGCATGATACATAACTATAACTGGGGAGTCAGCATTCATTTTATTGCTATCTTTAATATTTTTGTTTTTCTTCATTTTTTTTAGATCTCCTTGTTTCTGCTGGGACCTTTCCTCCTTTGTCTGAGGAAATTTCTTTAATATTTGTTTTAGGATAGGTGTGTTGAGTAAATGTCTTCATTCATCTTTGTTTGGAAGGATATTTTCAGTACTTTTAGTGTCCACAATTTGTAGTTATAGTTTTTATTCTCTTAAAATATTATTCCCTTGTCTTTTGGATTCGTGTTGAAATGTGTCAGCAGTCAGGAATGAATGTTTGAAAGCAATTTGTTTTTCTGTTAACTACTTTAATTATTTTTCTTTGTCTTTGGTTTTTAGTGGTTGAATTGTGGTGTGCTAAAGTCTAGTTTTCTGTATATTTATTGTGATGGGTTCAAAAGTTTTTTATGGGGATTTGTTAGTTCTTATGGGGCTAATAAGACATACCTAGACTGGGTAATTTATAAAGAAAAAGAGGTTTAAGGAACTCACAGTTCCACATGGCTGGGGAGGCTTCACAATCGTGGTGGCAGGCAAAGGAGAAGCAAAGGCATGTCTTACATGGCAGCAGACAAGACAGCATGTGCAGGGGAATGCCATTTATAAAACCATCAGATCCTGTGAGACTTTTTAAAATTATTATTATTATTTTTTGAGATGAAGTCTTGCTCTGTCGCCCAGGCTGGAGGGCAGTGGCATGATCTCGGCTCACTGCAAACTTCACCTCCCAGATTCAAGTGATTCTCCTGCCTTAGCCTCCTGAGTAGCTGGGACTACAAGTGCACACCACCACACCTGGCTAAATTTTTTTTGTATTTTTAGTAGAGACAGGGTTTCATCGTGTTAGCCAGGATGGTCTCGATCTCCTGACCTCATGATCCACCTGCCTCGGCCTCCCAAAGTGCGGGGATTACAGGCGTGAGCCATCACGCCTGGCTCGTGAGACTTATTCACTATCACGAGAACAGCATTGGAAAGACCCCCACCCTACTCCGACCCGACTCAATTACCTCCCACTGGGTCCCACCCATGACATATAGGAATTATGGGAGCTAAAATTCAAAATGAGATTTGGGTGGGGACACAGACAAACCATATCATGGGGGGTGTTGCTTTTGTCAGTTTTTGGAAAACTGTCAGCCATTGTCTCATGAACTTTTTTTCCTTTCCTGTTTCTGAACTTCAATTACATATATTTTCTATCTTTTGAATATGTTCCAACATCTTGTATGCTCTTTTTCACATTTTTCATTGTTATTTCTCACCAGGCTTTAATTTATCTGTCTCTTTTCATCCTCCCTACCCTTTGCACTATTCTACTCTCTACCTCCATGAGGTCACATTTTCAAACTTCTCCATATGAGTGAGAACGTGCAATATTTGTCTTTCTGTGCTTGGATTATTTCACTTAACACAGTTTCCTCCAGGCTCATTCATGTTGCTGCAAATGACAGAATTTCATTCCTTTTTATGGCTGAATGATGTTCCTTTGTGTGTGTATACCACATTTTCTTTATCCATTCGTATGCTGATGGACACCTAGATTGATGCCATATTTTGGCTACTGTGAATGATGCTGCAATAAACATGGGAGGACAGACATGTTTTTGTCATCCTGATTTATTTTGGATATATACTAACAATAAGATTGCTAGATCATATGATATTTCTGTTCTTAGTTTTTTGGGGAATTTACATGTTTCTGCAACAAGGTTTATTACTAGACATTCCATAGAATTGCAATAATGCCAGTAAGACGCTCTTGAAAGGACACTTGCCAAGTAATGGCATCTTCACCAACGAACCAGTGATGATTCTGGCTTTGATGCTCTGAAACCCATGAACTGTGTTTCTAAGCAGCTTAGATGAATCTTTCTCTTTTTAACCAAATACAAGCTTCCCTTTACGCTTCCCTCATTGGATGTACCAGTTCATGCACCCCTGGTTGTAATCCTCATTTCTCATTTCTGAATGAACTCAATGTAGTTGGACATTTCTCTAATGTCACAGAAATCTCAGTACTCTTTAAAAAAATTTCAGTAAGTTTTTGGGGGAATGAGTGGTGTTTTCTTACATGAATATTTTCTTTAATGGTGATTTCTGAGATTTTGGTGCACCTATTACCTGAGCAGTGTACATTGTACTCAGTGTGTAGTCTTTACTCCCTTCCACCCTTTCCCTTGAGTCTCCCCATTGAATTAGATTGGTGCAAAAATAATTGCGGGTTTTGCCATTAAAAGGGGATTTTGATGGCAAATAATGGTAAAACCCATACTTATTTTTGCACCAACCTAATATTATTCTTATGCTTTTGCATCCTTATAGTTTAGCTCCCACTTATGAGTGACAACATACGATGTTTGGTTTTCCATTCCTAAGTTGCTTCAGTTAGAATAATGATCCCCAATTCCATCCAGGTTGCTGCAAACGCCATTATTCCATTCCTTTTTGTGGCTGAGTAATATATATATATGTAATATACACACATATACACACTATATATATACTACTCATATATGTGTGTGTGTATATATATATACACACACACACCATGGAATACTACTCACATACTACTATATATACATATATACATATATATGCATATATTATATGTGTTTAAGTCCTTGATGTATATATGTGTTTATGTCCTTGATCCATCTTGAGTTGATTTTTGTATAAGGTGAGAGATGAGGATCTAGTTTCATTTTTCTACAAGTGGCTTGCCAATGATCCCAGCATGATTTGTTGAATAGGGTGTCCTTTCCCCACTTTATGTTTTTGTTTCCTTTGTGAAAGATCAGTTGACTGTAAGTATTTGGCTTTATTTCTGGGTTCTCTATTGTTTCCTTGGTCTATATGCCTGTTTTTACACCAGTACCATACTGTTTTGGTGACTGTGGCCTTATAGTACAGTTTGAAGTCAGGTAATGTAATGCCTCCAGATTTGTTCTTTTTACTTAGCTTTGCTTTGGCTCTGTGTGCTCTTTTTTTGGTTCCATATGAATTTTAGGATTGTTTTATCTAGTTCTGTAAAGAATGATGGTGGTATTTTAATGGAAATTGCATTGAATGTGTAGATTACTTTGGGCAGTATGGTCATTTTCACAATGTTGATTCTCATGCGCATGGGATGTGTTTCCATTTGTTTGTGTCATCTATGATTTCTTTCAGAAGGGTTTTGTAGTTTTCCTTGTAGAGGTCTTTCATGTCCTTACTTACATATATTCCTAAGTATTTTATTAATTTATTCATTTTGCAGTTATTATAAAAGGGATTGAGTTCTTGATTTGATTCTCAGCTGGTCTCTCTTGGTGTATAACAGGGCTACTGATTTATGTACATTAATTTTCCATCCTGAAACTTTGCTGAATTTATTTACCAGTTCTAGGAACTTTTTTGATGGGTCTTTAGGGTTTTCTAGGTATACAATCATATCATCAGCAAACAGTGATAGTTTGACTTCCTCTTTACTTATTCGGATGCCCTTTATTTCTTTCTCTTGTCTGATTGCTCTGGCTAGGACTTCCAGTAATATGTTGAATAGAAGTGGTGAAAGTGGGCATCCTTGTTTTGTTCCAGTTCTCAGGGGGAATGCTTTCAGCTTTGCCCTGTTCAGTGTAATGTTGGCTGTAGGTTTGTCTTAGATGGCTTTTATTACCTTAAGGTATGTCACTTGTGTTTCAATTCTGCTGAGGGTTTTAATCATAAAGGATACTAGATTTTGTCAACTGCATTTTGTGCATCTGTTGAGATAATCATGTGATTTTTGTTTTTGATTCTGTTTATTGGTGTATCACATTTATTGATTTATGTATGTTAAACCATACCTGCATCCCTGGTATAAAACCCACTTGATCATGGGGGATTTTCTTTTTGATGTGCTGTTTGATTCAGTTAGCTAGTATTTTGTTGAGTATTTTTGCAGCTATATAGGGATATTGGTCTGTAGTATTTTTTTGTTGTTGTTGTTATGTTCTTTCCTGGTTTTGGCATTAGGCTTCACAGAATGATTTAGGGAGGATCCCCATTTTTCTATCTTTTGGAATAGTGTCAGTAAGAATTGGTACCAATTCTTCTTTGAATGTCTGATAGAATTCAGCTGTGAATTCGTCTGTTCCTGGACTTTCATTGTTAGTAATTTTTTAATTATCATTTTAATCTTGCTGCTTGTTATTGGTCTGTTCAGAGTCTCTATTTTTTCCTGATTTAATATAGGAGGGTTATATATTTCCAAAAATTTATTCAGCTTCTCTAGGTTTTCTAGTTTATGGTTGTAAAGGTGTTAATAGTAGCCTTGAATAATCTTTTGTATTTCTGTGGTATCAGTTGTAATATCTCCCATTTCATTTCTAATTGAGCTTATTTGGATCTTCTCTCTTGTT
This sequence comes from Papio anubis, assembly GCF_008728515.1. Lineage (NCBI taxonomy): Eukaryota > Metazoa > Chordata > Mammalia > Primates > Cercopithecidae > Papio > Papio anubis. The sequence goes on along the minus strand of NC_044988.1, from coordinate 92,151,501 downwards.
TTCTTGGTTAATTTTGCTAATTGTCTTTCAATTCTATTTACCTTTTCAAATAACCAGCTTTTTGTTTCATTTATCTTTTGTATATTTTTGCTTCGATTTCATTTGGTTCTGCTCTGATCTTGGTTATTTCTTTTCTTCCGCTGGGTTTGGGTTTGGGTTGTTATTTTTCTCCAGTTACATGAGGTGTGACCTTAGATTGTCTATTTGTGCTCTTTCAGACTTTTCAATGTAGGCATTTAATGCTATAAACGCTCCTTTTATCACTGCTTTTGCTGTTTCCCTGAGGGTTTGATAGATTTTTTTGCTATTATCATTTAGTTCAAATAATTTTTAAATTTCTATCTTGATTTCATTGTTGGCCCAGTGATCATCCAAGAGTGGGTTATTTAATTACCATGTATTTGCATGGTTTTGAGGATTTCTTTTGGAGTTGATTTTCAATTTTATTCCACCGTGGTCTGAGAGAATACTTGTTATAATTTCGATTTTCTTAAATCTACTGAGACTTGTTTTGTGGTCTATCATTTGGTCTTTCTTGGAGAATGTACCACATGCTGAAGAACAGAACATATATTCTGCAGTTGTTGGGTAGAATGTTCTGTAAACGTGTGTTAAGTCCATTTGTTCTAGGGTATAGTTTAAGTCCATTGTTCCTTTGTTAACTTTCTGTCTTGATGACCTGTCTAGTGCTGCCAGTATAGTGTTAAAGTCCCCCACTATTACTGTGCTGCCATCTATCTAATTCCTTAGGTCTAGTAGTAATTGCTTTATACATTTGGGAGCTCTAGTGTTAGGTGCGTGTATGTTTAGAATTCTCATATTTTCCTTTTATCATTATATAATGTCCTTCTTTGTCTTTTTAAACTGCTGTTGCTTTAAAGTTTGTTTTATCTGATATAAGAATAGCTGATATTCCCTGCTTTTGGTGTCCATTCGCATGGAATAGCTTTTTCCACCCCTTTACCTTAAGTGTATGTGAGTCCTTATGTGGCAGATGAATCTCTTGAAGACAGCACATACTTGGCTGGTGAATTCCTATCCATTCTGCCATTCTGTATCTTTTAAATGGAGCATTTAGACTATTTAGAGTCAACATTAGTCTTGAGAGGTGAGGTGTTATTCTATTCATCATTCTATTTGTTGCCTGAAATCCTCGTTTTGTTTTTTTTTTTAAATTGTGTTGTTGTTTAGTAGGTCCTATGAGATTTATGCTTTAAGGAGATTCTATTTTGGTGTATTTTTAGAATTTGTTTCAAGATTTAGAGCTACTTTTAGTAGTTCTTGTAGTGCTGGCTTGGTAGTGGTGAATTCTCTCAGCATTTCTTTGTTTGAAAAAGACTGTATTTTTCCTTCATTTGTGAATCTTAGTTTCACTGGATACAAAATTCTTGACTGATAATTATTTTGTTTATGGGGGCTAAAAATAGGACCCCAAACTCTTGTAGCTTGTAGAGTATCTCTGAGAAATCAGCTCTTTTAGTCTGATAGGTTTTCCTTTATAGATTACATGATGCTTTTGCCTCACAGCTCTTAAGAATATTTCCATCAATACTGATATTGCTGGAACGTATCTCAAAATAATAAGAGCTATTTATGACAAACCCACAGCCAATATCATACTGAATGGGCAAAAACTGGAAGCATTCCCTTTGAAAATTGGCATGAGACAGGGATGCCCTCTCTCACCACTCCTATTCACATAGTGTTGGAAGTTCTGGCTAGGGCAATCAGGCAAGAGAAAGAAATAAAGCATATTCAGTTAGGAAAAGAAGAAGTCAAATTGTCCCTGTTTGCAGATGACATGATTGTATATTTAGAAAACCTCATCATCTCAGCCCAAAATCTCCTTAAGCTGATAAGCAATTTCAGCAAAGTCTCAGGATACAAAATCAATGTGCAAAAGTCACAAGCATTCTTATACACCAGTGACAGACAAACAGCCAAATCATGAATGAACTCCCATTCACAATACTTCAAAGAGAATAAAATACATAGGAATCCAACTTACAAGGGATGTAAAGGACCTCTTCAAGGAGAAGTACAAACCACTGCTCAGTGAAATAAAAGAGGACACAAACAAATGGAAGAACATACCATGCTCATGGATAGGAAGAATCAATATCATGAAAATGGCCATACTGCCCAAGGTAATTTATAGATTCAATGCCATCCCCATCAAGCTACCAATGAGTTCCTTCACAGAATTGGAAAAAACTGCTTTAAAGTTCATATGGAACCAAAAAAGGGCCAAATTGCCAAGACAATCCTAAGTCAAAAGATCAAAGCTGGAGGCATCACGCTACCTGACTTCAAACTATACTACAAGTCTACATTAACCAAAACAGCATAGTACTGGTACCAAAACAGAGATATAGACCAATGGAACAGAGCCCTCAGAAATAATACGACACATCTACAGCCATCTGATCTTTGACAAACATGACAAAAACAAGAAATGGGGAAAGGATTCCCTATTTAATAAATGGTGCTGGGAAAATTGGCTAGCCATAAGTTGAAAGCTGAAACTGGATCCTTTCCTTACTCCTTATACAAAAATTAATTCAAAATGGATTAGAGACTTAAATGTTAGACCTAATACCATAAAAACCATAGAAGAAAACCTAGGTAATACCATTCAGGACATAGGCATGGGCAAGGACTTCATGTCTAAAACACCAAAAGCAATGGCAACAAAAGCCAAAATTGACAAATGGGATCTAATTAAACTAAAGAGCTTCTGCACAGCAAAAGAAACTACCATCAGAGTGAACGCGCAACCTACAGAATGGGAGAAAATTTTTGCAATCTACTCATCAGACGAAGGGCTAATATCCAGAACCTACAAAAAACTCAAACAAATTTACAAGAAAAAAGTAAACAACCCCATCAAAAAGTGGGCCAAGGATATGAATAGACAGTTCTCAAAAGAGGACATTCATACAGCCAACAGACACATGAAAAAATGCTCATCATCACTGGCCATCAGAGAAATGCAAATCAAAACCACAGTGAGATACCATCTCACACCAGTTAGAATGGCGATCATTAAAAAGTCAGGAAACATGTACCCTACAACTTACAGTATAATAATAATAAATAAATTTAAAAAATAAATAAAAAAATTTAAAAAAAAAATTAAAAAATTAAAAAAAAAGTCAGGAAACAACAGGTGCTGGAGAGGATGTGGAGAAATAGGAACACTTTTACACTGTTGGTGGGATTGTAAACTAGTTCAACCATTATGGAAAACAGTATGGCGATTCCTCAAGGATCTAGAACTAGATGTACCATATGACCCAGCCATCCCATTACTGGGTATATACCCAAAGGATTATAAATCATGCTGCTATAAAGACACATGCATACGTATGTTCATTGCGGCACTATTCACAATAGCGAAGACTTGGAATCAACCCAAATGTCCATCAGTGACAGACTGGATTAAGAAAATGTGGCACATATGCACCATGGAATACTATGCAGCCATAAAAAGGATGAGTTTGTGTCGTTTGTAGGGACATGGATGCAGCTGGAAACCATCATTCTTAGCAAACTATCACAAGAACAGAAAACCAAACACCGCATGTTCTCACTCATAGATGGGAACTGAACAATGAGATCACTTGGACTCGGGAAGGGGAACATCACACACCGGGGCCTATAATGGGGAGGGGGTAGGGGGGAGGGATTGCATTGGGAGTTATACCTGATGTAAATGACGAGTTGATGTGTGCTGACGAGTTGATGGGTGTAGCACACCAACATGGCACAAGTATACATATGTAACAAACCTGCACGTTATGCACATGTACCCTAGAGCTTAAAGTATAATAATAATAATAATTAATAACTAAATAAATAAATAAATAAATGGAGAGCTACGAATTGCTTGATAATTCTTAAAGAAGCTCTGTGAGCTACAGCAGAACATAGATAATTTTTTAATTGGACAAACAGCAAATTAATAAAAATCCGAAATTCAATAAAGATATGAAAATCAAATACAAAGAAAAATTCTGGAGCAAAAGAATACAATAACTAAACTGAAAAATTTAATAGAGAGTTTCCACAACAAACTCTATTGAGCAAAAAACACAATCATTTAAAATCAGCCAGTAATAAAAACAGAAAGAAAAGAGAGTGAAAAAAGTCTATGGGGCTTATGGGACACCATCAGGTGAAACAATTTGTGCATTATGGGAGTCTCAGAAGAAGCAGAGAAAGAGAAAGGATTAGAAAGCTTATTTAGAGAAATAATGACAGATTGCATGAAGTGACATCAGCAAGATGGCTGACTAGAGTTTGTTCCCTGGTGCTCATCACCTTCACAGATAGGAACCAAAACAATGAATAAACAATTATATTTCAATTGGAGTGACTGAGAAACTATGCTGGAGAGCACCAGGGCAGTGGCAAAAATTCCTGTGGAGCACAGAAGCCCGGGATAGCACAACAGAGAGAGGGAAGCAAGGCACTCTGCCTCTGACACAATATCTCCCCAGCCACTATCAACTATGAACTGATTTAGGGGAGAACTACTTACAGGAAGAAGGTAAGCTAGAGACCCTCAGTGCTCTCATAGCCACCACAGATGTCAATAGTTCTTGCTACACCAGAGTCCCCGAAATTCTCACAGGTCCCAAAGCCATTTTGGAGACTTGCCAGTAGTTTGGCAGTTACATTGTCTCAGTGTAGGGGCCCACATTGAGCACTTCCACCCCTGTGATCTAAGGTATTATGACTTGGTGTCTTCGGGAGGCTGAGGCAAGAGAATTGCTTGAGCCCAGGACACAGAGGTTGCAGTGAGCAGAGATCACGCCACTGCACTCCAGCCTGGGCAACAGGGTGAGACTCAGCCTCAAAAAATAAAAATAAAAATAAAATAGATCAGTGAAATGAATGGAGAACTCAGAATTAGTTTCACTTTTATATAGTCATTTAATGGAGAAAGGAGGGTCCTTTCAATGCATAAATGAAAAAAGAAATAAATCTCAACCCCATACTACACACCATACACAAAAATTAATTGAAATTAGTTCATAAACTTAAATCTCAGCATTTACACTATAAAATTTCTTGAAGAAAACAGAAAAATGTATTTTCAACCTTCAGGTGAAAATTTTCTTGGTCAGGAAACAAAAAAAAAAACCATAAAAGAAATATTATTAGATTACATTTCTTCAAAATTTAAACCTATTGCTCATCAAAAGACACCATTAAGTAAATGGTAAGGAAATAATATTCACAATAAATATAGCTGACAAAAACATATACACAATATATAAAAAACTCTTAAAAGTCAATAAGCAAAGACATACACTTTTAAAAGTGGCAAAAAACTTGAACACACATTTTACAAAAGAAGAGTTTGAAATGGCCAATTTGAATATCACACATGTGAAATAGCACTCAACATCATCGCTTATCGGGAAAATGAAATTAAAGTCACAATATGATACCATTGCATATTTGATAGAATGGCTACAATTAAAAAGACAATATGAAATGTTGGAGCACTGAAACTCTCATATATGGATGGTGGGAATGCAAAAATTATACCATTATCTTGGAAAACAGCTCAGCAATTTCTAATAATTTCAAATGTATAATTATCCTGTATCAACCAAAAAAGGTGCAACAATATTCATAGCAGCGTCATTCATAATAGGCCAAAGTGAAAACAACCCAAACGTCCATTAATGAGAAGATGAATTTAAAAATCATCAGTAAAAAAAACTGTACCTCTATGACATAAGTCATTTTACTCTACATAAATCAAACTTCAATTTTAAATGGAGTTGAATGACCTGGAGATGATGAGCAAGGGCTTTTGGGACTATTTGGCACTTGTGAACAATGCAGATTAATACCAGCCACATGTATTTCTCATCTGAATATAAGAAATAACTTTGGAAATTTTCGGATGAGAGTACAAATGTGGGAATGAGAAGGTCAAAGATGATGCTATTATCTCATAAAAATTATCTTTGTGGTACAAAATTTCACTTTTCTTATGAATCAAATTATCTTTAGTCCAGATAATGCTTGTCCAGACAGAAGCAGACTTTGCTGCTCAGAATTCTTCAGATTCCTGTAAATTCGATGTGCATGGGAGCTGCCCTCTGGCGGTAATCGACAGGAGCCAGAGCTGCAGCAGTGCACTGTGGTCCTCCACAGCCACTCGGGTCCCTGACAGTGGAGCTGCTCAGCCCCACGGGCTCCTTAGGACTGCACGTGTCATCCTATGTTTTCAATGGAGATACTGGTTTGGCAACAGCTGCACAAGACTTTTGCATTGCCACTTCTGACACTCTGTTGAGTCAAGGGTTTCAATTAACACCTGGGACAACCCCAAATGTTACAAATTAACAGACAAAACAGTCATTGGATGCAGTGGTTTTCATGGAGACTGTCTTCCCTGACAAAGATTATTGCAGCAAAACTAAAGATGTATAAACATCCTAATAATAAGGCCATGACTACTGGGGCAATTGGAATGTTATTTACAATCCTGTATCCAGGCACTACTGTCCATACGATGGTTACAACATCGTCTGTCACCTGTGAACTTAAAGAATGGAAGGGAGCTATGTACAGCTTTGACCTGGTGGGTCCTACCAGAGAGACTCCTTCAAGGCTGGAGGTTCAGCAGATGCCACACTACAGCTCCTGCTTGACAATCAGATTTTTGTTGGTTTTAAGAACATGTAGAAGGTGAAGCATGTCCTGCTCTCCTTGGTCAGAGGCCACAGCTAGTGAAAGACGTCTTCATTTCTGCAGCCAAGAGGGACATGTACACTGAGCATGCACCCAGGATCTGCACTGTGACCCAAGAGGGCCCCAGGGAGGACACTGTTCCCCTGAGGAAGGACGCATTTCTGTACTATTATCATTAGTAAGTTCGAAACTGGTTAGTTTTGTACTTGGAACTGTCAGGCAAATTTGTTTTATTTTTTTAAAAAAAAACCCCTAAAGTTAAAAATAAACAAATAAATAACTTGACTGTGCATATTCCTAAAGAAATAATGGGCTGGATAGTGACTTCATCTCATGAGGGCTGACCATAGTGATGCGTCCCTCCCCTGTGAGACATTCCCATCTTTCTTTTTTTTTCTTTTTTTAATTAAATATTTATTTGAATAACAAGTTTAAGTTCGAGTTGCAATGTTGGCAATGCAGGTTTTTAACACAGATCACAAAAAGCGTGCACAAAAAAGTACTGGCGCAAACGACAAAATAATGCTAAGAATTAGGCTAAACAGCTGCTGATTTTAAGAAAACAAAAGGCCTGAAATCACTATACAAAATATAAAATGTATTAAACACTACCATCCACAGAACAGTCTTTATTATTTATTATATTTAAAAATTATTTGCGTAATTATATATTGAATTGTAAATGAGTATTATACATGAACCTCCATTCGGAAGGCAATTCCTTGTAGCACTATAGAACATCTAATTACATTGCAAAAAGTATCCTTTTTTGCTATCGTTCAACACGGCAAGTGCTTCACTGCTTGGAAAACCCTTTGAAGACAAAAAAGAAATCTTATTTCTTTTTTTGTAGCCTTCCTGATATTTACAGTAATATCAATAACTGTTTTATCGACATTCCCATCTTTCTTTGCCTTTCTAGCCCTATGCCTTCTACCTGGTAATGGACACAGGAAGCAGTTCTGGGAAGCCTAATTCTGCTACATGCCTGTAGAGGGCAGGTTAGCTGAACCAGAGATGTCTACCCAGAGAAGCCCAGTCTGCATCAAGATAGGTAACAAATGGAAAGAGATCATAAAATGGGAAATAATACCTGGAAAGGAAGGTGTCTTTTTTTTTTTTTTTTTTTACCTGGAGTCTCACCCTGTCACCCAGGCTGGAGTGCAGTGGCATGACCTCAGCTCTCGTCAACCTCAGCCTAGAAGATTCAAGCAATTCTCATACCTCAGCTTCCTGAGTAACTGGGACTACAGTCATGCGCCACTGAACCCGGCTAATTTTTTTTGTTTTTAGTAGAGACAGGGTTTCACTATATTGCCAGGCTGGTCTCGAACTGCTGGTGTCAAAGGATCCACCCACCTCAGCCTCCCAAAGTGCTGGGATTACAGGCGTGAGCCACTGCACCCGGCCACTGGGAGTTGTCATTTTTATCTCAGCAGGAGGAGGATAATATTCTTAGCTGTTTCTCTCTTATGTGGTGCTGATCATAGCCAATACAAGAAAATACCCCAAGATTTATTTCCCTTTGATAAGGAGGACTGGACCGAAGCCACATGGCAACAATTATCTGAGACATTATATACGAGATTTGGAGAGAAGACATCAGAGTTCTTTGATGACCTGCCTAAGCAACAGTTTACTGTTTTAGTCACATTTTGTTCTTATGCGTATCATGCTGATTCTCTGTAACACTAAGAGGATTCCTGCCTTTGAACCTCACTGGACATACTGTGACTGTCAGCTAACAGCTCTTCAGCATGTTGTTGTAAACCAGGATGATACCCCATTGTTAAAGCAAATACCTGGGTATGTGGGAGACATCATTGCTGTTGTCTGCCTAGTATATTGGAGTCTAGTTTGCCCTTTTAACTACAGCATGTGGTAATGTGTTTGGAAAACAATACAGGCAGGCATTCAAAAAATCACAATGATGTCTGAGAGGGGACTATTGACATGACATGGTTTTCACATACCAATGATGATCTCACCCTGGAACTTCCAATAGGATGATTATGGGAAGCCGTTGGGATACTTGAACTGAATGGCCCCTGGGAACTGAGTATGATAACCCTACAATCTCTTAAGGGGCACAGTACTTTTTAAATGCATGTAGTTTACTTGAATTAGTCTTGTATCACAAGTACTCATGGCTGCAACACTTGTCATCACAGACCCAGCATTGGTCCAGAGTACTAAGAGGGTCCAGAGTACTAGGAGGTTGGGAACTTGGTTAAGCATGGCAAGTAGAAATGACTTTTCCGGAGACTCATGCTTGTGGTCTAAATGGTCACTAGGGGGAGTCCTCTTCCAGGAAACTCACTGAACTTGCATTTGGCCCAGAAATACGATGAAGGAATGTGGTAGGCGATTCTCACATGGCTGTAAAGGAATACCTGAGACTGGGTAATTTACAAAGAAAAGAGGTTTAATTGGCTCATGGTTCTGGAGACTGCACAAGCATGGCTCAGCTTCCAGGAAGGCCTCAGGGAGTTTTACTCATAATGGAAGGCAAAGCTGGAGCAGGCAGGTCACATGAAAAGAGCAGGAGCAAGGCAGGGATACGGGCAGGTGCCACACCCCATATTTTTTTTTTTTTTTTTTTTTTGAGATGAAGCTTTGCTCTTGTTCCCCAGTCTGGAGTGCAATGGCACCATCTCAGCTCACTGCAACCCCTGCCTCCTGGGTTCAAGCAATTCTCCTGCCTCAGCCTCCTGAGTGCCTGGGATTACAGGCATGTGCCACCACACCCAGCTGATTTTGTATTTTTAGTAGAGATGGGGTTTCACTATTTTGGTCAGGCTGGTCTTGAACTCCTCTGGAGTCTCACTCTGTCACCCAGGCTGGAGTGCAGTGGCATGATCTCAACTCGCGGCAATCTCAGCCTAGAAGATTCAAGCAATTCTCATACCTCAGCTTCCTGAGTAGTTGGGACTACAGTCACGCGCCACCGCACCTGGTTAATTTTTTGTATTTTTAGTAGAGACAGGGTTTCACTATATTGTCAGGCTGGTCTCAAACTGCTGTACCCAGCCACCACACACTTTTTAAACAACCAAATTCAGGAGAACACACCCCCATAACCCAGATACCTCCCACCAGGCCCCACCTCCAATCCCCATGGGATTTCATTTCAGCATGAGATTTGAGCAGGACAAATATCCAAATCATATCATAGTATTTGAATGGACTATACATTTTACCCAACTGACTCAGCATCTTGCTTGTCAATAACTCTGGGCAAGAATCCATACACTCACTAAGGAAGGAAAAATTGCCATGTCAACAGCAACAGCACCTGATATATTTAAACAGCAGTTGTGCTGCAGGCTCAAGCAAGAGGAGATATGTTTATGGGAACACTATGGCCAACCTAACCTATGGTATATGGTAAGATGACTGGTAAGCATGCTATTTACTGCGACTCCCTCAGAGCAACAGTGTCAAAAAGTTGAAAGCAGTTTTGACTCTGTGATACAATTGGTATTACCTTGGATGACCCAAAGTTGATCCTTAACTGGCTCAAACTCTACCAATTGTGGACAGATGGGCAGTGCTCCACAACAATACCTGGAACCTGAGTTACTATAAAACGTATTCCTTGGGCTGGGTGCGGTGACTCACACCTATAATCCCAGCACTTTGGGAAGCCAAGGTGGGCGGATCACAAGGTCAGGAGATGGAGACTATCCTGGCTAACACGGTGAAACCCCATCTCTACTAAAAATACAAAAAATTAGCTGGGCGTGGTGGTGGGCTCCTGTAGTCCCAGCTACTCAGGAGGCAGAGGCAGGAGAATGGCGTGAACCCAGGAGGCGGAGCTTGCAGTGAGCTGACACTGTGCTACTGCACTCCAGCCTGGGCGACAGAGCAAGACTCCATCTCAAAGAAAACAAAAAAATTATTCCTTCGTGGATGAAGTGTAATTATGCCCCCAGACCAGAGGGAACCTAGACTTTACTGAGCAATGGCCTCTAGTAATTACACCAGTTATGGAAAATGTGTATGAGAAAATGGTATTTTTGCTGAGAAGGTTAGGAAATTGATATGATTATATTAATGTCCTGAACATTGTCTAATCTTTCTGCTATAGGTAACAAAGAATTTGTAGACTACATTATAAAAAATAAATGAAAAAGGTTGCCGGAATAAAAAGATATTTTGAGATGTCAAACTAAAACTTCCAGTTGACGCAATACTCATGGAGACTTATTGGCCAAAGAAAGAAGTAAATTTAGCTTTAAAAAAGTGACATATGTAACTCAACACCTCTGTTGAAGTCTGTAAAAATGCAGGTGAGGCCAGGCACAGTGGCTTACGCCTATAATGCCAGCACTTTTGGAGGCCAAGGCTGGAGGATCGCCTGAGGTTGGGAATTGGAGACCAGCCTGACCAACATGGAGAAACCCCATCTCTACTAAAAATACAAAATTAGCTGGGCGTGGTGGCACATGCCTGTAATCCCAGCTACTCGCGAGGCCAAGGCAGGAGAATCGCTTGAATCCAGGTGGTGCGGGTTGCAGTGAGCTGAGATCACGCCATTGCACTCCAGCCTGGATAACAAGAGCGAAACTCCATCTCAAAATAATAATAGTAATAATAATAATAATAATAATGCAGGTGATAGCAGAAAAAAAGGGAAGAGGAAGAATAGTCCAACTAAAAAAGACATAATAGAAATTTTTAAGTAAATATACTCATGGCCCAATGTGATTCTTGGGAAGGAATTCCAACTGCTCATTGAATAATATGGTCCTCATGGTTGCAGAGTTTTAAAATGTCTACTTTTGTGCATAAAATGTTGTAGAAGTTACTACATTAAGGATTACTTTCTAAGCTAGGTGATTTTGTCATTTGTGACAACATGGGTGAATCTAGGGGACATTACATTGAGTGAAATAAGCCAGGCACAGAAAAACAGATACCACACGATCTCACTTATCTGTGAAATCTAAAACAGTCAAATTCATAGAAGTAAAGAGTAGAATGGTGGTTAGCCAAGGATGGGGATGGGGGAATGGACAGGGAAAGGTGGAACACTGCTTAAAGAGTACATAGTTTCCGTTCGACAGGAGGACTGGTTCCGGGGATTTGTTGCACAGTATGATGACTATAGTGAACAATAACATATAGATTTCAAAATGGCTGAAAGAGTAGATTTTAGATATTCTCACCACAAAGAAATGATAAGCATTTGAGTTGATTAATATGATAATTAGCTTGACTTGATCATTACATAATGTATATGTGTGTAGAAACATCACATTATACCCTCACAAATATAGGTGATTATTTGTCAATTAAAATTAAATAAAACTTTTTAAAGATTTTTTTTTTTATATCGTGTCTTGCTCTGTCACCCAGGCTGGAGTGCAGAAGTGCAATCTTGGCTCACTGCAACCTCCACCTTCCAGATTCAAGTGATTCACCTGCCTCAGCTGCCCTAGTAGCTGGGACTACAGGTGTACACCACCAAGCGCTGTCAGTTTTTGTATTTTTAGTAGAGATGGGGTTTTACCATGTTGCCTAGGCTGGTCTCAAACTCCTGGCGCCAAGTGATCTGCCCATCTCAGCCTCCCAAAGTGCAGAGATTACAGGCATGAGCCACCATGCCTGGCAAAGCATTACTTTTTAGATAAGTAGATGAAATGTTAGATATAGTAATTAGCTTGATTTAACCTTTCTACAATGTATACATAGATCAAAACATCACACTGTACCACATAAATATATACAATTATTATTTGTCAATTAATATGTATAATTATCTTTTAAATGCCTAAGGAACATATGGCAAAGAAGTATTGACAAAAGTCAGAGGTAAACTGGGAGGAAAGAATTAACAGGTGGAGTGTAATCTTTTTTCAGCCTCAAGAAAATCTGAGGACTTGACTCTTGGTTTTATTTCTTGCAACAGTAATTCAAAGAATGTACAGCATACCAGATCTATGATAAATTAGGATCCTGCTATGTAGTGAACCAACATGCTGCACCTCTTTGTTGATTTGTTAACTAGTAACTGGTTAACCAGTAATTGCTAGTAATTGACAAGAAGCAGCTGCACAGAAAAAAGAGAGCTAGAAATACATCTCAGAGAGGGCTACATGACTATCAACAGGTAAAAGCCAAACGAGCCCCAGATCTGGTGCAATGCCCAAGCTGAGATAGTCTGGCTACCTCTGTGACCATTCATATTCCAGTGTGAAATGATTGTAGACACAGGAAGATGAGCGGAGGACAAGCAAGGCCTCCACAGTGCTGTTGCAGTGCATAGCGTGGTGCCCATCATTTGTACTATTGTAAAGCTACATAAATTGTGGTGCTGGGTGGAGCCTGTTGTGTCTCATCAACTTGATTGTCAATCCCTACATAAGACCCTGCCTTCCCACTGATTTTGTGTACTCACCTTGCACAAAACGTCATCTTGTCCTTACCTTACTGTTTTTTTGGTAGACACAGGGTCTCGCTCTGTTGCCCAAGCTGGTCTCAAACTCCTGGGTATAGGGAAAAGAAAGAGAGATCAGACTGTTACTGTGTCTATGTAGAAAAGGAAGACATAAGAATCTCCATTTTGACCTGTACCCTGAACAATTGTTTTGCCTTGAGATGCTGTTAATCTGTAACTTTGCCCCATCCTTGAGCTCACAGAAACATATGTTGTATGGAATCAAGGTTTAAGGGATCTAGGGCTGTGCAGGATGTGCCTTGTTAACAATATGTTTACAGGCAGTATGCTGGGTAAAAGTTATTGCCATTCTCCATTCTCAAGTAACCAGGGGCACAATGAACTGCGGAAAACTGCAGGGACCTCTGCCCAGGAAAGCTGGGTATTGTTCAAGGTTTCTCCCCACTGTGATAGTCTGAGATATGGCCTCGTGGGATGGGAAAGACCTAACCATTCACCAGCCCGACACCCGTGAAGGGTCTGTGCTGAGGAGGATTAGTAAAAGAGGAAGGCCTCTTGCAGTTGAGGTAAAAGGTAGGCCTCTGTCTCCTGTCTGCCCCTGGGAACTGAATGTCTCAGTATAAAACTGGATTGTACATTTGTTCTATTCTGAGACAGGAGAAAAACCACCCTGTGGTGGGAGGTGAGACATGCTGGTGGCAATACTGCTCTGTTACTCTTTACTTCACTAAGATGTTTAGGTGGAGAAATGCATAAATCTGGCCTAGGTGAATATCCAGGCATAGTACCTTCCCTTGAACGTATCTGTGACACAGATTACTTTGCTCACATGTTTTCTTGCTTACCTTCTCCCTACTATCACCCTGTTCTTTGGCCACATTCCCTTTCCTGAGATAGTGAAAACAGTAATCAATAAATACTGAGGGAACTCAGAGACCGGTGCCAGTGCAAGTCCTCCGTATGCTGAGCGCTGGTCCCCTAGGCCCACTGTTCTTTCTCTATACTTTGTCTCCGTGTCTTATTTCTTTTCTCAGTCTCTCGTCCCACCTGACAAGAAATACCCACAGGTGTGGAGGGGCTGGCCCCCTTCATCGGGCTCAACCAATTCTCCCACCTTGGTCTTCCAAAGTGCTGAGATTACAGATGTGAGCCACAGCACCCAGCCTCAACTATTTTTAATTTATTTTATCTTGTTTGTTGTATGTATATTTCTAAACAACCCTATTCTTTTTAAAACAGAATGAGATGGAAAAAGAAAAGAAAGAGAAGGAAGGAAGAAAGGAAAGGAGAGAGCAAATAAGGAAAGGAAGGAGGAGTAGAGGAAAGAAACCCAGCCAGCCAAGCACTTGGCTTGTTTGTTTTTTTTGGGTTTTTTTCATGCGAATCTGGAGCATCTCAGAATGCAACTTCCAGGAATCCCAAAGTATAGATTAACAGAAAGTCTAGTCTCTCTCCTGAACAAGCCCTCGTCTCATTTGATATGTACAGAGATACTTAAGTATGCTTCCCAGTATCCACAGGGCCAGGATTTCATTTTTCCTCTTTGACCAAAAGACAGAGGTGCTCTGTAGAAGACAGATGACTCCATGCCCAGTAACAGAGGCTATAAGAATTAAAGAAAGAGGAAAGAAACACAAAAAGTGGCTCAACAGCCAAAAAGAATAAGCCTGAGAGGGGCTTCTGGCCAAGTTAGGTCAGAGGCATTCTCTCTTACAGACTGAGAGTTTTTAAGGGTTCAAGGAAGGAGAGCTTATCACAGGCTTGGAATGTTTGTCTCTTTGTCTTGCTTATCTGAGAAGGAGGGCTTTTGTGTCTGTTCCCACATATCTTCCTGCAGCTGCAGGCATACCCGCGAGTCTGCTTTTAGCTTTCCTATCTTCGTGCACCTAAAGAGAAACGAATGTGCTTATGAGGGCCCACTGTTTTACTGGGGCCCATTGTATGAGTGTGAAGTTTGATGGTTACCCAAGAGACTTTCCCCCTCTCTCTGTGCCCAAGCTGTCTTATCTGTGTTTTACTATCTGCTATTTCTCGCTGCTTGTTGTTAGAAGATAAGTGATTTCCTTGAAATGCATGAAGTTAGAAAAGGAACTGGAACTTAAAGTGGAGCTGTTTGTCCAAGATAACAGTACTCCTGCTCTGTCAGAGGCCAGTAACTGGAAGGAGCTGGAGGGCCACTATTGCAACTAAAACTGGAACAATTCTTAGAGCTTCCCCAATAGATAAATCATGTAAAACTATTCTTACTGCATGCTGAAAATTCAGCACTTAAAGAGCCTTTGACATTGTCAATATCCCTGGAATCCAAAAAACCTGATAGTATTTCATAAACCAAAATAACTCTAATCTACCTTCATCACTTGTCCCTGGACTAGCACAAATACACACACACACACACACACACACACACCAAGTCACACTATTCCATTACCTGAAAATTATTGTCCCCCAATATTAAGCTACCTCATACCAAAAGACAAAACATCATTTCACTTTTATAGACATCCCTCGTATTCCAAAATGGTCACTTCTGTTCCTCAACCTGAGTCACCTACAAATGGGGAAGCTGAGTCACACCTGTGAGATGTGACCATGAAAGCTCTGGGAATATTCTCGGTACTAACCAAGAGACAATTACATGCTCCATCTTCTTGGGCTGTGCTTTGCTTGCTAAGCTTGGAAAAGGTTGACCAGGCGTGATGGCTCACACCTGTAATCCCAGCACTTTGGGAGACCGAGGCGGGTGGATCATTTGAGCCCAAAAGTTTGAGACCAGCCTAGGCAACATGGCAAAATCCTGTTTCCACCAAAAAAAAAAAAAAAAAAAAAAAAATTAGCCAAGTGTGATGGCATATGTCTGTAGTTACAACTACTCAGGAGGCTGAGGTGAGAGGATCACTTGAGCCCAGGATGCAAAGGTTGCAGTGAGCCAAGACCACTTCACTGCACTCCAGCCTGGGCTACAGAGCCAGACTCTGTGTCAGAGAAAAAAAAAGAAACAAACGAATAAAACAAAACACAACAAAAAAACTTGGAGAAGGCACAGAGCAGAGTTCCGTGAGGGAAGAGCTGGGAAAGAGACTACCCTGTTCCTTCAGAGCACAAAGGGCCCTAAGGAGACCTGGCGAAGGAAGATTAAAGTATCACAGTTGGGACAGGGTCTCCAGACCACACAGGTCCTCACTCAATGGTTCTGGGTCACTCTGTCTGCTGGGATGGGAAGTCAGGATGGTGCTGGGGACCAGAGGTGGGGAATGAGAAAGGGATCTGAAGCGGTGTCAGGAAAACCTATGACCATGGTCACTCTGCTTCCCTCTTCTTGTATCCTTGTTCTCCTCTAGGGAGTTAATGAGTGGGAAATGTCAGGTGGCTGGAGTCTTCAACTGAAGTGTTGTTTCTGAGTAGACTTGCAGACACAGTGTGGAAAAGTCTTCTGCTTCTGGACAGTGGAAATAAAACATCTGGACATAGGAAGCACCATGACTAAATAGCCCCATCTATCACATATGTCCTCCTCACTGCCCTCCATGGGAGAATGGTGGGTTCCAAAATGTCCATGAGTCAAGCATCGGCAAAAAATCACTCTGAGTGTTTTCATAAGACCCCAGTGAATCAGGGAAGGCTTATTCATGTGTTATTGTCCAAATGAACCCAAGGAAATCACGCACTATCCATGTGTACAGAAAGGAATGAGGGGTCACTATGACTAAACCTCTGATTTTTACATGTTTGGTTAATCTAAGTGCAGACCAGGCAGGCTTCCAAGATTTAGCTATGACTGGTTACTTTACTAAAATATTTTCTCTTCCTCATAGTATCAATACTAACATTTGTGGGTAGGGATGTTGACCACCTGCTGGGCATTGTGCTTTAACTTGCTTTTGTTCAGCGAATCTTCTCAACTTTGAGATAGGTACTCCCATTGTCCCCACTTCACAGATGGAGAAACCGTGTCACAGTGAGGTTAGGTGACTTGCCCTAGATCACTTGCCTGATAAGAGGCAGGACCACATACCTAAAAAGTGGACCAGTGCCCATTCTCTTAACCTCCATGCACGTGACTTCTATTACAGGCAAAGCATTTACTTTTTTCATGGAGAAGCCAAGAAGTCCAGGTTTCAGTCTTGACTAACAATAAAAATGTCAGGATAATTAAGGTTCTTCCTCCCATCATGTTCCAATTTCTCCCTTCTTTAAAACGATCCTACTGGCTCACTAGGAATTTCTCCAACTCAGAATCCCTAAGAGTCTGTTTTAAAGTTGAAGCTGTAAGAGACCAAGAGGCACCTTCAAGGAGAGGCGTTCCCACCATTCTGGTTGGTCTCTGTCCCATCTGTAGTGACTTAAATGGAATGCTGCTCTTTAGATAGTGGCCTGAGGTCTGTTGCATTTCTTCTTTACATCTGTTCTTAATTCTAAATGTCCATCCAAGCATTCTTTCATCTCGAAAATATTTATCAAGGGGCCATTGTGTCCCAGGCACCATGCCAGGTGGGGTGGGGTAACAAGGAACTAGACACAGTTCTTGTATTCAGGCAGCTCTCAGTCTAGTGGGGAAGACAGTGTTGTAAGTCCTGATTCAGTTCCAGGTCGTGTGTGTGAGAGGGTTGCCTGTCGGGGAGGAACATCAGGCAGGCTTCCAAAAGGATGCAATATCTAATCTGAGCCACAGGGTGAGGACTAATCACCAGGATTAACAGAGAAGGGGAATGGGCATTTTCAGACAGATGGAATAGTAAGTCCCTAAGGCAAGAAGCAGCAAGAAATATTTTACAGTGGGCACATGGAATGCAAGAAGTCATGGAGAAAGGCAAGAGATGGAGCAGAGCCCAGCAAGAGCCCATCATGGAAGGAGATTGGCCTTAAGTCTGCAGGCCATGAGGAAGCTTGTGCAGCACAAAGGTCACTGTTATGGCTGAATTATGCCCCCTCCAAAAAAAATATGTTGGAGTCCTAACCCCTAGTACCTCAGAATGTGGCCTTATTTGGGGATGGGGCCCTTTAGAGAGATACTCAAGTTAAGATAAGGTCATGAGGGTGGGTCATAATCCAACATGACTGGTGTCCTTATAAAGAGGGGAAGTTTGAATACAGAAACAGAAACACACGTGCAGAAAGGAAGACAATATGAAGAGACATAGGGAGAAGACAGCTATCTACAAGTCAGAGAGAAAGGTTTAGAACAGATCCTTTCGTCACAGCCCTCAGAAGGAACCAATCCTGACAACACCTCAAGTTTGGACTTCCAGCCTCCAGAACTGTGAGACAATACGTTTCTGTTGTCTAAGCCATTTTGTTTGTGGTACTTTGTTACTGCAGCCCCAGCAAACTAATGCAATGATGTATTCAAACTTGCATTTTATAAAAACTGATTTGCCTACAATGTAGAGAATGGATTGAAAGGGGGCCGTGATCTCTGCAGGGAGCCTGGTTTGGAGACAAGACATGATAAAAGTCTCCATGAGGGCAGGAAGAGCTGAGACGGAGAGAGGTGAACAGACTGCGAGACGTGTGAGAGGCAGAATCTCCAGGATGTGACCATAGGTTGGGTGTGGAAAATGAGGACTCAAGGGCTGTGTCCAGTCTGTGTTTATAGCTCAGGTGAACATGTGACCAGAACATAGTCTAGTCAAACACCTCATCAGGAATCTCTGACACAAGTTCTGTACAAATAAGCAAGTCAGGGATGCACTGCATAGTCACTACTTTAAACTTTACACCTAGTTCTTCTGGCTTTTGACAGGAGGTGCCCCTAGCTTCAACGCCAGGTGTAACTTCATTTTTTCAACAAATATTTAGTGACCACTCACAATGTTCCAGACATAGTACTAAGCCCCAGGAATATAGTGGTGAGGTAAAGGAAACAAGATCCCTGTGTATTATGTCAATGAGATGAGAAATATTAATCATATTAATTAATAAATAATTATAGATCATGATAAGAGTTATAGAGGAAGGAAACAGAATTCTATGACAGCATATAACAGAGTGCCTTGTTCCAGAAAAGTGATGGCTGAGCTAACATCCAAAGGACAACAGGCAAGTAGGAGAAGCATACTGGAAGACGGCATCATGAGCCAATGTAGGTAGCCAAATTTATCCTTTGATAAATGCTGATTAGCTCTTCTTCCCATGCCTACTTTCCCCAGGGGCTCCATCCAGCTTCTCCAATGTGCCAGGCTTCTGCCTACATTGGCTCATTCATGGTGTCTTCATCCTGGATGCTTCTCCTACTTGTCTATTGCCCTTTGAAAATCAGCTCAGCCATCACTTTTGGGAAGTCATCAATGGGCTTTGGAATTCCTGAAACAGAGTAGGGACTCAATCAATATTTACTAAATGAAGAGAGACTTTGTGTGGGGTTGAGTAGTGTTCCCCAAAAATTTATGCCCACCTTAAACCTCAGAATGTGACCTTATTTGAAAATACAGTCATCTATTCATATGTAATCAAGTTAAGATAAGACCATAGTGGATTAAAGTGGGCCTTTATCCGATGGCTGGTGTCCTTATAAGAAGAGAGAAATGTAGACACAGATTTGCAAAGGCATGGAGACCAATGCCTTTAGAACACAGCCACATGAAGACAGAAGCAGAGATTGAAGTGATGCATCTACCAGACGAGGAACAACAAGGATCATATACAACCACCAGAAGCTGAGAGAGAGGCAAGGAACAGACTCTCCCTCAGAGCCTCCAGGAGGAACCAACCCTGCTGACACCCTGATATTTGACTTCTAGCCTCTAGAACTGTGAGAGAACAAATCTCTATTGTTTTAAACTACCAGAGGCAACGGTATTTAGTCACAGCAGCCCCAGAAAACTAACACAGACTTTTAAAAGTTAGATGATTAAATACTGATTACTAAAAGATCACTGTAGTAGCAGTGCAGAAAATGGATGCAAGAGCAGATGTCGAGAGGGGATATGGAAATGCCAAATACACCATTGAAATGAAACCACAATAATCTAGATGGGAAACGATGGATTTTCCCACAGTGGTGATAGAGGAAGTATAGTTACAAGATTCAAGAGATAGTTAGGAGCTAAGATCATGGAGATCCTTGAATAAACAAAGCCCATGCTGACAGATAATAGAATGGGGGAAAAAGATGGAAAAATTGTTCTAATTCGAGCAACACCTGCTCCTCTCCCCACCGTGTGCTTCTAACTCCAGCCACCCTGATTCCCACAACCAAATATCCCTTCCATTGTCCTCCACATTTTGCCTAGCTCAGCCGCCTGCTGCTAATTTCTCCTTTATCAGACACTTCTCAGTCACTGTAACATATATCGTGTGTGTGTTCCATTTCTGTGTCTCTATCCTGGTTTCCTTCCCTCCATTCCCCCAATAACACTTGGTACATCATTCTTCTTGAGCCTCCTTTTGGGGTCATTTGCTCTACAGGTATCTATATTTCCAACATCATTACCATCAATCTATCTGCCTATTCCAAGAAATAGATCATCTTTTGTGTTGAAGTTTATTCTGAATGACTTTTGAAAATAGAACAAGACCCAATATGTGTAAGAATTGGGAGATAAATTCCTGGCACAGTGCAAGGAAAAAACTCAAAAGTCAGAGTTATTGAAAAGTGAAGTCCACTACCCCTAGAAGAGGGTATGATACTTTATACATCAGGCAGCAATTGAACTAGAGGATATCAAAGGTCACTTACAACTCAGAAAAATTGTTTAATATTAAGGAGTTTCAGACTCTTCGTTTTCAGAACTGACAACAGTGATATTTTGTAACAAGGTATATGTCCAAATCACACAAAATCTAGAAAATGTACCAGTTTTAGACATTGGTTATAATTTTATTGGGCCGTAGAGCTTTCCACTGTAAATAAATGTCACCCTCATTTGGTTCAGAAGATATCGATCCTGTGGTAAGAAATGAAAACTTGAGAAGGTAGTTGAAAAATTGATATTGTGAGTGAACATCTACAAGCAGAAAGGCTAAATGTCATTGTTTGGCAGGAGCACTTTATTTCTATTGGTGATCTTTCCTTGCACATGAAGAGAGTTTAATTAATGTAATACCCTTGCTTTTTTTTGCCTCATTACTGTTTCTACTCCAGGAAGTACATTGGGAAGGCATATATTTGGCCTGTAATATGGTTTGGCTGTGTCCCACCCAAATTTCCCATAACCCCCACATGTCAAGGGAGGGACCCAGTGGGAGGTAATTGAATCATGGGAGAGGTTACCTCCATGCTGGTCTCATGATAGTGAATGAGTTCTCACAAAATCTGATAGTTTTATAAGGGGCATTTCCCACCCCTGCCCCCCCTTCACTCTACACTTCTCCTTGCCACCACCATGTGAAGAAGGGTGTGTTTGCTTCCCCATCCACCACGATTATAAATTTCCTGAGGCCTCCCCAGCCATGCTGAACTGTGAGTCAATTAAACCTCTTTCTAAGTTACCCAGTCTTGGGTATGTTTTTATTAGCAGCATGAGAATGGACTAATACAGCCTGTGTCAAAGCAAAATTTGCATTTGTCAAGGTTCAACAGGTAAGGTAGACTTTATTCAAGGCTGTTGCAATACAGGAGAGAATCCAGAAGTCAGTCTGACTTCAACTCCACAGAAACAAAGGGCAGGAGGGTTTTTAAGCACTGGGGTGAGCTAATGGAAATGTACTGAAGAACATTAGGGAAAAGTCGTAGACCACCTGTGTTTGCTAATTGACTTTATCCAAAGGAAAAATAAACTTTTCAGGCCTTATAACAGGAGGTTACTTTGCAATGTGGAGCAAGGCACCTGCTGAAGTTAGACTCCTGCCTTCCCACAGAAGATTGGAGATAGGAGTGCTACCTCCTTGGTGTTTACCTTCCAAAGAGATGGCTCCCAGGACCATGAGAGAGACATTTTTAGTTTGTGAAACCGGCAAGAGGCTCTTTAAAAGGTTTACATCTCATTGGGATACAGAAAACTTTACAAGTTTTCTAAAGTAAATGCTCTAAGAAAAAGAATGTCAAGGACCCAGAGTCAGGAAGAAACCTATCTGGAGTTTAGTCAAGCTGAGAGGAATGAAAAGTCATGCTGGTCACCTGCTTGACTCAGTCCTCACCTACAGGGATTGGGAATTCCTCTCTGCTTCTCTATGCAGGGGAGTTAGGCAGCCTAATTTTAGCCCTTTCAACTTTTACTTGAAGCCACATCCTCCAGTGACATCTCTATCAGTAATAAAGGTGGTTTCCATCTACCATCCCTCTGTCCTATTTATCAGGCCTTCTCAGAGACCCCATAATCATGTGTGAACCCTACTTATTACAGAGAGGTTCTTGCAAACAAGTCCTTGGAGAGAAGCATGCTTTCCCAAACCTGTCTCAAGGGGGCTTTACAAAGCCCAGCTACTTACCTAGGCTGCAAACTTTCTAGTCCATGTGTTAGAATCTTATTTCAATTCTAGCATACATTATGGTATGAGGTTTTAATAACGTGAAATTTCTGCTCATGTGTTCAGATATGTTTTGAATATTCTAATGATTTTATTAGAAATGTTATTTTTATTTTATTTTTATCTCATTTAAATTTTTAATTTTTAAATATTAAATTTTAAATTTAATTTTGAATATACAATTTTAGTTAACCATTTAAATTCTATTTAGATTTTATTGTGGAACTAGCAGTTCCCCTTTATATAAAGTTATTACTTAAAAATTCCCTCAGAGACTTCCCTATACTTAGCCACTAATCCTTCCCACAGAACTGTAAAAACATGATTATAGATGGCTGAGCACAATGGGGCTATGAGGTATGAGGTCAGTTAAGGGGAAATTCTCCTTCTAGG
Source organism: Papio anubis (assembly GCF_008728515.1). Taxonomy (NCBI): domain Eukaryota; kingdom Metazoa; phylum Chordata; class Mammalia; order Primates; family Cercopithecidae; genus Papio; species Papio anubis. The sequence goes on along the minus strand of NC_044988.1, from coordinate 92,128,580 downwards.
AGTCCTGAGAGCCTGTTCGACTCAGACCCTGAGGTATGCAAAGGCCTTTGTCTCAAGGTCGGGGATGAAGCATCTTTGTCCATGTGGAGACAGATTCACAGCCAGTCTGACAAGAATGCTGCTTGTACTGCACCCAGGCTGGTACAGTGGCTCACACCTGCAATATCAGCACTTTGAGAGGCTGAGGTGGGTAGATCTCTTGAGTCCAGGAGTTTGAGACCAACTGGGCAATATAGCGAGACCCCATGTCTGATGGATAATATTGAGTGTCAACTTGATTGGATTGAAGGATGCAAAGTATTGATCCTAGGTATGTCTGTGAGGGTGTTGCCAAAGGAGATTAACATTTGAGTCAGTGGACTGGGAAAGGCAGACCCACTCTTAATCTGGGTGACCACCATCTAATCAGCTGCCAGGGCGTCTAGAATATAAAGCAGGCAAATGAAAAATCTCACGAAAAGACTAGACTGGCCTTGCCTCCCAGCCCACATCTTTCTCCTGTGCTGGATGCTCCCTGTCCCCAAACATCAGACTCCAAGTTCTTCAGTTTTGGGACTCAGTCTGGCTCTCTTTGCTCCTTAGCTTGCAGATGGCCTTTTGTGGGACCTTGTGATCAAGTGAGTTAATACTTAATAAACTCCCCTTTATAGATGTATATCTATCCTATTAGTTCTGTCTCTCTAGAGAACCCTGACTAATACACCATCTCTACAAAAAATTAAAAAGAAAATTAGCCAAGCATGGTGGCATGCACCTATTGTCCTAGCTACTCAGGAGGCTGAGATGGGGGGGATTGCTTGAGCCAGGGAGGTTGCAGCTGCAGCAAGCTGGGATTGCACCACTGCACTCCAGCCTGAATGACAGAGCAAGAGCCTGTCTCAAAAAAAAAAAAAAAAGGAAAAAAATAATTCCTAGGAAATTTGGGTCTGTGCTGTACTTGTTAGTTTCTGTAGTATAACTACACACTTTCAGCATTCTTGAACCTTCAATAAAATATTATTAACACATATAGTTTTTTATTTACTGTACTGTGGTCACCTAGGAGTTTCTGTGCTTGTACTTGAGATGAAATGAAGCAAGATATAACAGTGCTTCCTTCCTTCTAGCCAGCCATGGAGGCTCCAGCTAAAGCCCCTGGCCTGGTCAGATATGTCAGAGCAGCAAATTCACAAGGAGATTTTGTTTCAAGAAATCATTCTGCATCCATTGACTATCCATATTTAATTTAAAAAATTAAATATGAATCTGCCTTGCAACATTTAGGAAAAAATATTCCAAGTGATTATACATCTAAATGTGACAGACAAAATGACAAGGCTTCTAGAACAAAATAGATGACTATCTTCATGACCTAGAGGTAAGTAGAGATTTGTTCACTGGAACAGAAACCCATCATAAAATAATAGACTAATAAATTTGACTACATTAAAATTAAAGACTTGTGTTCAAAGTACATGATTATAAAGAGTGAAAAGGGAAGCCACAGAATAAGAGAACACATTTACAGCACATGTCATCTTTAGAACATATAAAGAACTCCTGTAAATCAACAGAAAACTGGACGGGAAATTTGGACAAGGAATTTCATATAAAAGAGAATATTCGAATGACCAATAAATATTAAGAAAGGTTAAAGATACCACTAAACACCTACCAGAATTGCTAAAATGAAAGACAAAAAACAAAAAGTCTAGTCAAGACTAAGGAGCAATAAAAACTCTTCTCCACTAGTAGCAACAGTGTATAAGTTGGTATCATTTTAAAACTGACAGTATCTACTAATGTGAACTTATGCATACTTTATGATCCAACAATTTCACTCCTAGAAATAGACCCAACAGATATACATGCATATGTTCACTAGGAGACATATATCAGAATATTTGTGGCAGCAGTAGTCATGATACCCAAAGTTGGAAACTACCCAAGTGCTCATCAACAATAGAATAGAAAAATAAATTATGGAAAATTTACAGAATTATATACTTATATTGATAATTTTATAAACATAATGTTGCGCAAAAAACTCCAGACCTGAAAAAGTATTTCAATTCCATGTGTACAATGTACTAAACAGACAAGACTAATGTGTGGTGTTAGAAGTGAGCATAGTGGTTATGTCTGGGACAGGTAGTGCCTGAAACAGAGCATCATGGGGATTCCTAGGTGCTGGTAATGTTCTATTTTTTAAGGTGAGTGCTGGTTACATGGTGTTTTCATTGTCCTTGGAAAATTCATAAAAATGTATACTAATAATTTGGCCACTTCTTTCTATGAATGTTTTATTTTTAATTTTTTAAAAATTTAAAACATACACAATAAAATGCCACTACAAACCCACCTGAATGGTTTAATTTTAAAACGCTGACACTACCAAGTTTTGATGAAGATGTAGAACAATGGAAACTCTTACATAGTACCAGAAGGAGTGTAAATTGATTCAACTACTTTGGGAAACCCTTGAGAATTATTTACTAGATTTTAAAATACATATACCCTCTCATTCAGCAAATCCACGCTTAGGTACACACCCAACAGGAATGTGTAGGTTTTCACCAAAAAATATTTCCAAAAATATTCATATCAGCATTATTCATAGTAGCCAAAAAACTGGAAATAAATTAAATGTTCATTAACAAACAGAATAGATAAATAAATTGTGGTACAGATACAATTTTTTATACTGCACAGCAACATGAACAATTATGTATTGTATTAGTCTGTTTTCATGCTGCTGATAAAGACATACTCAAGACTGGAAGAAAAAGAGGTTTAATTGGACTTACAGTTCCACATGGCTGGGGAGGCCCCAGAATCATGGTGGGAGGCGAAAGGCACTTCTTATGTGGTGGCAGCAAGAGAAAATGAGGATAAAGCAAAACTAGAAACCCCAATAAACCCACCAGATCTTGTGAGACTTATTCACTATCATGAGAATAGTATACAAAAGACTAGCACCCACGATTCAATTACCTCCCCCTGGGTCCCTCCCACAACACATGGGAATTCTGGGAGACACAATTCAAATTGAGATTTGTCTGGGGACACAGCCAAACCATACCGTTCCACCCCTGGCCCCTCCAAATCTCATGTCCTCACATTTCAAAACCAATCATGCCTTCCCAGTAGTCCCCCAAAGTTTTAACCCATTTCAGCATTAACCCAAAGTCCACAGTCCAAAGTCTCATCTGAGACAAGGAAAGTTCCTTCCCACCAATGAGCCTGTAAAATCAAAAGCAACTAGTTACTTCCTAGATACAATGGGGGTGCAAGTATTGGGTAAATACAACCATTCCAAATGGGAGAAATTGGCCAAAACAAAGGGGTTACAAGGCCCATGCAAGTCCAAACTCCAGCAAGTCAGTCAAATTTTAAAGCTCCAAAATGATCTCCTTTGACTCCAGGTCTCACATCTAGCTCACGCTGATGCATGAGGAAGGTTCCCATGATCTTGGGCAACGCCATCCCTATAGCTTTGCAAGGTCCAGCCTCCCTCCCAGCTGATTTCATGGGTTGGCGTTGAATGTGGATTTTCCAGGCAACACAGTACAAGCTGCCAGTGGATCGACCATTCTGGGATCTAGAGTACATTGGCCCTCTTCTCACAGATCCACTAGGCAGTGCCCCAGTAGGGACTCTGTGCAGGGACTCCAACCCCACATTTCCCTTCCACACTGCCCTAGTAGAGGCTCTTCACTAGGGCCCTGCACCCACAGCAAACTTTTGCCTGGGCACCCAGGCATTTCCATATATCTTCTGAAATCCAGGCAAATGTCCCCAAACCTCAATTCTTGACTTCTGTTCACTCAGAGGCTAAACACCACGTGGAAGATGCCAAAGCTTGGGGATTGCACCCTCTGAAGCCACAGCCCAAGCTCTATGTTGGCCCCTTTCAGCCATGGCTAGGACAGAGGGCACCAAGTCCCTAGGTTGCTCACAGTATAGTGATCTGGGGCCCAGCCCACGAAACCATTTTTGCCTCCTAAACCTCCAGGCTTGTGATGGGAGGGGCTGCCACGAAGACCTCTGACATGTCCTGGAGACATTTTCCCCATTGCCTTGGAAATTAACATTCAGTTCCTTGTTACTTATGCAAATATATGCAGCAGGCTTGGATTTCTCCTCAGAAAATGGGATTTTCTTTTCTATCACATTGTCAGGCTGCAAATTGTCCAGATGTTTATGCTATTTCCCTTTTAAAACTGAATGCCTTTAACAGCACCCAAGTCACCTCTTGAATGCTTTGCTGCTTAGAAATTTCTTCCCCCAGATATCTCAAACCATCTCTCTCAAGTTCAAAGTTCCACAAATCTCTAGGGCAGGGGCAAAATGCCACCAGTCTCTTTGCTAAAACATAACAAGAGTCACCTTTGTTCCAGTTCTCAACAAGTTCCCATCTCTACCTGAGACCACCTCAGCCTGGATCTTATTGTCCATATTGCTATCAGCATTTTGGGCAAACCCATTCAACAAGTCTCTAGTGCATTCCAAACTTTCCCACATTTTCCTGTCTTCTTCTGAGCACTCCAAACTGTTCCAACTTCTGCCTGTTACCCAGTTCCAAGGTTGCTTCTACATTTTTGGGTATCTTTTCAGCAATGCCCCACTCTACTGGTACAAATTTACTGTGTTAGTTCATTTTCACGCTACTAATAAAGATACACCCAAGACTGGAAGAAAAAGAGGTTTAATTGGACTTACAGCTCTATATGGTTGAGGAAGCCTCAGAATCATGGAGGGAGGTAAAAGGCACTTCTTACATGGCAGAAGCAAGAGAAAATAAAGAAGAAGAAAAAGCAAAAACCCCTAATAAACCCACCAGATCTCATGAGACATATTCACTCTCATGAGAGTAGCATGGGAAAAACCAGTCCCCATGATTCAATTACCTCCCCCGGGTCCCTCCCATAACACATGGGAATTCTGGGAGATACAATTCAAGTTGAGATTTGGGTGGGGACAGAGTCAAACCATATCATGTATACTCTATAGAAACAAACAAATTACAGTCATTTATACCAACATGAGTGACTCTCAAGAGTACAATGTTGGGTGAAAGAAATCAGACACAAAAGAATACATGCTATGTGATTTATGTATATAATTTTAATACAAAAGCTAAACTGTAGTATTAGAGGTCAGGCTATCAGTTACTTTTGAGGGGGAAGAGAAAAGGGTAACAGCTGAAAGAGAGCATGAGAGTGTTACTCATAAATGGGAAGACAAGGTTGTATGGAAAAGAGCATAGCTAAGACAAAGTGCGAACTGGAGCCATATCTTTCATGGTCTGTTAATCTCACCTGCTTCCCAAGAGGAAAAAATAATAACAAACCTCAGATACATCACTCTCAGGTTTCATGCCCTGTCTTCAGCTTTCATCAGGCCAGCACACCTCGGGGCTCTCTCTCAGTCTCTGGTTCTGCCCCGTCTCTGCCCCACCTTTCCCATGAGTCCTTGGTGAGAGTTCTTGGGAAAGAAAAGGTTGGTGGCTACAGAAGTTCTCTGTGGCTGAGGCTCCAGTTGTAGACCATTATGCCAGCCCATATTTAGCCTTTAAATATTTGTTTAAAAGTCTACTGTTTCCGGCCAGGCATGGTGGTTCACGCCTATAATCCTAGCACTTTGGGATGTGGGTGGATCACCTGAGGTCAGGAGTTCAAGACCAGCCTGGCCAACATGGTGAAACCTTGTCTCTACTAAAATTACAAAAATTAGCTGGGCATGATGCCGCACGCCTGTAATCCCAGCTACTCAGGAGGCTGAGGCAGGAGAATCGCTTGAACCCCGGAGGTGAAGGTTGCAGTGAGCCTAGATCATGCCACTGTACTCCAGCCTGGGAGACAGAGCAAGACTCCATCAAAAAAAAAAAAGAGCAAGACTCCATCAAAAAAAAAAAATTCAACTGTTTCTTCTTACTCTCATCTTTGGAAGCTTTCTCCTCATATGCTATTCCAACATGGATCAATGAAGCTTTGTGACTCTTCTAACCTGATATGGTTTGACTCTGTGTCCCCACCCAAATCTCCTGTCAAATTGTGATCCCTATATGTTGGGAGAGGGGCTTGGTGGGAGGTGATTGGATTATGGGGGTGGATTTCCCCTTGCTGTTGTCGAGAGAGTGAGTGAATTCTCACAAGATCTGATGGTTTAGAAGTATGTGGCACTTCCCCCTTCTCTCTCTCTCTCTCTCTCTCTCTCTCCTGCCACAGTGTGAAGAAGATCCTTGCTTCGCCTTCACCTTCCACCATGACTGTATGTGTCCCCAGGTCTCCCAACCATGCTTCCTGTTAAGCCTGTGGAACTGGGAGTCAATTAAACCTCTTTTCTACGTAAATTACCCAGTCTCAGGTAATTATTTATAGCAGTGTGATAACAGACTAATACACTGCCTAAAAGGAATTCACCATTTTCTGTATTTTTGTTCATTTACATAGTTTTGCATTTACACTCTAAAAGGAGAAAGTTCTCACTGTTACGGTGGCAGCAATATTCTCTTATGACTTTCTACATCCTAAATGGAAGCAGAAGTCTAAAATTGTCTTCATTAAAGTATATGTATATTGATATTATATAGTGTGTATATATATGTGTGTATATTATAAAATATATATATCATTAACTTTTATATATGTATAATATATATTTTTATATATCTTATTTTATTTTTCTTTTTTTTTTTGAGACGGAGTCTTGCTCTGTCGCCCGGGCTGGAGTGCAGTGGCCGGATCTCAGCTCACTGCAAGCTCCGCCTCCTGGGTTTACGCCATTCTCCTGCCTCAGCCTCCGAAGTAGCTGGGACTACAGGCGCCCGCCACTTCGCCCGGCTAGCTTTTTGTATTTTTTAGTAGAGACGGGGTTTCACCGTGTTAGCCAGGATGGTCTCGATCTCCTGACCTCGTGATCCGCCCGTCTCGGCCTCCCGAAGGGCTGGGATTACAGGCTTGAGCCACCGCGCCCGGCCTATATATCTTATGTTATATGCATATATATCTTATTAACATTATTCCTGTATATTAATCAGGGTTCTCCAAAGAAACAGAATCAATAGGATAAATATAAGAGGAGATTCATTATGGGATTCGGCTCATGTGATTATGAGCCCCAGGTCCCTCTATCTGCTGTCTGCAAGCTGGAGAACCAAGGATGCTTGGTGTAATTCAGTCTGTGCCCAAAGGCCTGAAAATGAGGGAGGCCAATAGTGTAAGATCTGGAGTCCCAAGCCCTGAGAACCTGGAGCTCTGATGTCTAAGAGCAAGAGAAGATGGATGTCCCAGCTCTAGAAGAAAGAATGAATATTCTCTTCTCCGCCTTTTTGTTCTATGCAGACTCCCAACTGGTTGGATGATGCCCACCCACATTGATGAAGGTGGACCTTCTTTACACTCAGTCCACTGATTCAAATGCTAATCTCTTTCAGAAACATCCTTATGGATACACTCAGAAATACTGTTTTAACAAATACCTGGGTATCCCTTAAAACAGTCAAGTTGATACATAAAATTAACCATCACAATTCCTAAGTAGCTTATCTTCTTGTGATTCTGAATGGGATCATTTTTTCAGCTTAAGTCCATATCCACCATACAACGTAAGGTACTGTTTCAAGCCCCAATATAATAAGTGGCTTGCAACGGATCAAAACCAAGTTGACCTTGCTTTATAAATCTAGAAGTGAACCACCTAGGTATTAGCTGAGATCTTGGCCTCTACAAATTTATGTACCAAATTCATGCCTCAGGCAAGTATTCCCATGTTCAATGTTTCTGTCTAGAAGCATCTAAAAGAATTTACAGCTTATATGTCACTAAGCTTTTTTTTTTAATGAGAAATTTAGAATAAGCTAAATTTTATAAGTTTCTTTGTGACCACCTCCTGGGTCTTGGTTTTTGTAGTAACTCATCAACTCAGAAAGGTAGTTCTGGGTTTCGTTTTTGTCATAACTCATCAACCTCACACAGGCAGTTTGATAACTTAGCAATCTCTTTTAACAGTCCCTTTAAACCATATTATGGGGCAGCAGTTGTCCACGTCTGAAGGAGGTGAAGAAAATCTGAGAAAGACCACCTGCCCTCTCCTCCTATACACAGCATGCAGGAGCACAGAGCATGCTGAGGTCTTGAGACAGGACAGGCAAACAGAGAAGGAAACCTTCAGACACAGCAGGATTTCACTGAGTTCTATGCAGCAGCCACCAGAGCTGGGAAAGGAAGTAGGAAAGCAAAGAGAGACCTCTACCTGAAGCACAAGCAGAGAGGGAGCCATAGAACTGAGAAACACGCCACTATCACTCCAGGCCTCCACTGAATACAAGGCAGCAGCTGCCTATGGCTGAAGAAGAGGCTGAAGAGCTCAAAGAGAACCATCCTATTCAGCAGGCAAACGTGTATTGGGCTGACTGAAGGCTAAGTGAAGATCAGGAGAATTAAAAGAAACCCCACATTTACTCATACACAGCCCTTCTTTAGGAAAGTTGCAGTCTTGCCTTCATATCATTTGAAGTTAGTATGAACTGTATCTCACTAAAGCCACAACAAAGTCCAGACTTTGCCCAACTCTAAATTAGTTTGACTCATTCTCCCACACTAATAGCCACAATCAAACTGGAGCATGTATTTTGGGGGGCCTAAATATTATTTATATATTCTCTGTTATTTTACACATATGAAAAAAGGGCATGTGACCCATCAAGAGAGAAAATAATCAATATAACAAGACTCAAAGAGGACTTTTTATGTTAGAATTATTAGAGAAGGACTTTAATATAACTATGATAAAAATGTTAAAGGGTGTACCGAAAAAGACAGGCTACATGCTTGAATAGATGGAGAGTTTCAGTATACAAGTATATATATTATATGTACTATACTATATATAACATATTTTATTACTGTACTATACTCTGTATACATTTACTATACTATATTTTTATACTTTTATACTACATATATACTATATAATATCTATATGAGCCAAACGGAACTGTTAGAAATAAAAAATACATTATCGGATATAAAGAATTTTTACTATGTGTATGTATATCAAAACATCATGTCATACACCTTTAAATATATATCAAAAAAGAGAACAACTAACTTTGAAACAGAAAAAAAATTTTTTCAATGGGCTTCTCAGCAGATCAAACACAGCAGAAGAAAGAACCAACGAATTTGTAGCCATGTCAACAGAAATTATACAGACTGAAACACAAGATGGGGAAAATAACGCATTTGGTGAATGTAGGACAATAGAAAATGGTGTAACATCTAAGATTGAAATTCAAGAATGAGAAAGGAGGGAAAATGTGGCAGAAGGAATATTTGAAAAGATGACGGTTAAGACTTTTCCCAGAGATCCAAAGAGCTCATTGAAACCCAAGGAGAATAAACACAAAGAAAACCATATGTAATGCTCACTACCTGGGTGTAATGCCCATGCAATGAACCTGCACATGTATTCCCTGTATCTAAAATAAAAGTTGAAGTTAAAAAATAATAACTGGCCAGGCACAGTGGCTCATATCTGTAATCCCAGCACTTTGGGAGGCCGAGGCAGGAGGATCATCCCTTGAACTCAGGAGTTCAAGACCAGCCTAGGCAAGATAGGATACCTTGTCTTCACAAAAAAATAAAAATAATAAACAATAATAATAAAACAACAAAAATGAAAACATATGTAGGCATACCAGTAAAATGTAGTATATGTTGGCATACCAGTAAAACAAAAGGCAAGAAGATATTCTTGAAAATAGCCACAGGAAACAAGACATATCCTATGCAAGGGAAAAGGGATGAGAAGATAAAAATAATTTCTGAGTTTTTATCAGAAATACTGAAAGTCAGAAAACAATGGAGCATCAATTTCAAAGTGCTTAAAAAAAAAGCCAAAAAAACCCCTATCAACCTAGAATCTTATATCCAGTAAAAATATCCTTTAAATCTGAAAGCAAATGAAAAGATGTTTAGACAAAAACCAGACCCACACTATAGGAAATGCTAAAAGAAGTGTATTAAGCGGCCGGGCGCGGTGGCTCAAGCCTGTAATCCCAGCACTTTGGGAGGCCGAGACGGGCGGATCACGAGGTCAGGAGATCGAGACCATCCTGGCTAACACGGTGAAACCCCGTCTCTACTAAAAAATACAAAAAGCTAGCCGGGCGAAGTGGCGGGTGCCTGTAGTCCCAGCTACTCGGGAGGCTGAGGCAGGAGAATGGCGTGAACCCGGGAGGAGGAGCTTGCAGTGAGCTGAGATCCGGCCACTGCACTCCAGCCTGGGTGACAGAGCAAGACTCCGTCTCAAAAAAAAAAAAAAAAGATAACAATGGATCATGTGGTTTATGACATTTGTAGAAATAAAACATGATATTAAGAGTACAAAGGCTGGGAAGAGGAATCACAAGTGTCCCGTTATGAGGTGCTTACATTATTTGTAATGTAGCAGAACACCTTTTGAATAGACTGTGATAGGTGAAAGTGAAGATTATAATCTCTAGAGTAATCATAAACACAGAGGCATAACTTAAAAGGGATAAATAGAGGAGATAAAAGAGAATACTTTAAAAAATAATAATCAATCCACCTAAAGGGAGGCAAGAAAGGAAAAAAGATGAACAAAAAACATACACAACAAATAGAAAATAAATGCCAAGACTGGGCGCGGTGGCTCACGTCTACAATCCTAGCACTTTGGTAGGCCAAGGCAGGCAGATCACTTGAGGTCAGGAGTTTGAGATCAGCCTGGCCAACATTGTGAAAACCTGTTTCTACTAAAAATACAAACATTAGCTGGATGTGGTGGTGCGCATCTTTAATTCCAGCTACTTGGGAGGCTGAGGCAGGAGAATCACTTGAACCCAGGAGACAGAGGCTGCAGTGAGCAGAGATTGCACACTGCACTCCAGCCTAGGCGACAGAGTGAGAGTCCGTCTGAAAGAAAGAAGAAAGAAAGAAAGAAAGAGAGAGAGAGAGAGAGAGAGAGAGAGAGAGAGAGAGAGAGAGAAAGAAAGAAAGAAAGAAAGAAAGAAAGAAAGAAAGAAAGAAAGAAAAGAAAAGAAAAGAAAGAAAGGAGACCAAAATAAAAAACTAGGTTTAAACGCAAACCTATCACCAATTACATCAAACGTAGATATTCTAACTACCTCCTTCCCAGAGGTTTAAAAAATAAAGATTATCACCATGGCTACAAAAAGTTCCATCTAAATGCTTCCTACAAGAAACAGAAATTAGCCTAAAGATAGAGAAGGGTACTGGGAGCATAACTACTCCTGCAGGGTTTTTTTGTTTTTTGTTTTTTTGTTTTAGTTTACGAATGAAAACTTCATCATGGACAAACACTGATCCACAGACTAACACTTGAAATGCATTGGTGTAGAATACACTGGAATCTGGGAGTTAATTCAAAAGTTATGTTGTCTAAGGTTAAGATTTTATTTGGGTCCTGGAACACGTTTAGTGGGTGCTGTCTCAGCTCACCTGGAAGCAGATGTCTGATGGCCTTATTTCTAGGCACAAGTCCTCATTAGTCTCCTCAGCTTTATAAACATAATAATAATATCATTTATTGAGCACTTACTATACACTGGTTATTGTGTTAAATACTTTACTTGTGTAATCATACTTAATCCCAACAACAACCCCACAAGACAGACACTAATGTTATTCACATTTTATGGAAGAGAACCCTGAGACTTGGCAAAATTTTTAACTTGTTTATTACTGCACAGTTAGTTGAGTTATGGAGTTAGAATCCGAAACATCTGTCTGACTGAAAGCCCTGCACTAAATACTAGTGTGTTGTTTGATTGCCAACTCTAAATAGGATTCACCTCTCTACTTGATTGATAATAGACAACAGCCACAGCTTAGGTATCAACAAGGGACTATTGGTTGTCACTGATACTCAGTGTTTACCAGAAGTTTAACTAAAAGAAAATATATTTAGGGAAGATTGCTCAAAGGATATGCAGGTCATCCATACTTACCTGCAAGTCTAAAATCCAATATGTTGTCCACCCAAACCACTGGATATCTGAGCACCTAAATAGCATTCTTTCTGCCTCTGAGCTATTGCTTACTGTGAATTTTTGCACCCCAATGTGATTGCCAAAGCCTACATTAAGACTGATTAAAAGAAACCCCATGCAATGTATTTGTTCTTAGAACCGCAGATGGTATAATTTCACCTAACCAAGAGGTTTATTTTTACTTTTGGTCCCTGTGACTGACCAGAAAGCTTGAGCCAAATCTGAGGCCCACCCATAACAACAGTCATCATAATCTGCATTTTCAGAGTCATTCCTGGCTCAATTTTATGTCTCCACCCTTGTTTATTCCCTCTTTTGTTCTTTTCTAACCTCATTTTCAATTTATCTTATCTTGTATTTTCCTTAAATTCTTCAGGAGTAAGACTTGACATAAATATAAATAAATTTGAGGAAATCCACCAAAATGTAGAAACAATGGTTACCTCTGGGTAGCAGAAGTATAGATTTTTTAAAAATCTGCATCTTCATAAAGGGTCTCACATCCTGACCATAAACGTTCTTTCTTTTATAAGTATGAAAATATATTTCTAATTATAGATAAACTGTAAAATTCTAATTTTTGTTAGGAATGTTGGTAAAAGTGTAGTCCATTAATGGAGACTGAAGGTAAAGATGGTGATACTCCTCAGGAGGGAGACTATATAGTTGATTTCATGTGTCAAGTTGGCTGAGCCATGATAACAAGGTGTTTGGTCAAACATTATTCTATGTGTTTCTGTGAAAGTATTTTTTGGCAATTGCTGACCTATTGGTTCAATGAAATCTCAATCAAAATTCTATTGGGCTCTTTTGTAAGTTGAAAATTTTTAAATAAAATTTATATGGAAATGGCAAAGAACCTAGAAGAACCTAAATAACTTTGGCGGCGGGAAGAAGTCTCACACCATGCAATTCAAGACTTACTAAGCTGTAATAATCAAGACAGTATACTTTTGGTTTTATAGCTCAATCAAACAAAAGAGTTCAGAAATAGATCTACAGTTATATGGTCAATTGATTTTTGACAAAAATTCCAATGCAATAGAGAAAGGACCGTGTTTCAACAACTGATACTGGAACAATTGGATATCCATATAAAAACGTTCAATCCTTAACTCACACCGCATATATAAATTAATTCAAAATGGATCATAGTCTTAAATGTACGAGCTAAAACTGTAAAACCTATAGAAGAAAATATGAAACAAAAGCTTTGTAACCTTGGATTAGGCAAATAATTTTCACATAAGAAACAAAAAGCAAAAACCATAATAGAAAAAAACTGCTAAATTCAGCATCATCAAAATGTAAAACTTCTGCTATTTGAGAGATACTGTTAAGAGAATGTAAAGACAAGCCACAGTCTAGAAGAAAATGTTTGCAAAACACATACCTAATAAAAACTTTATCTAGAAAAAAGAACTCTCACAATCAATTATAAGACAAATAGCTCAAGTAGTGGGCAAAGGATCTGAACAGACACTTAACCAAAGAAGATATACAGATGGCAAATAAGCACACGAAAATATGCTTGACACCACTGATCATTAGGGAAATGCAAATCAAAACCATAATGAAATACCACTACACATCACTAAAACGGCTAATACCAAGCTCTGGTGAGAGAGGCACCTGGAACTTGTATCCATTGCAAAATAGAGCAGCCCTTTTTGAAAACAGTTTAGCAGTTTCTTTAAAAGTTTAACACATACCTACCATACAACCCAGCAATCCTATCCCTAGGTACTTACCCAAGAGAAAAGAAACCATATGTTTACGGAAAGAACGGTATGCCAATGTTTACAGTAGCTTTATTCACCGTAGCCAAACAGTGGAGGCAGCCCACCAATGATGAATGGATAACCCAGTTGTGGCACATCCACACGTAGCAATAAAAACGAATGAATTACTTATGTGTGCAACAGCTTGGAAGAATCTCGAAAAAGGTATGCTAAATCAAAGAAACTAAACCAAAAAAAGGCTACATCTTATATCATTCTAACTGTATGACATTCAGGAAAAGGAAGGAGGAAATCAGATCAGTGTTTGCCTGGGGCTAGGAGTGGGAGAAGGATAGTGACTACCAATGGATAGGAGAGAACTTTTGTGGCAATAAGAATATTCTGTATCTTCATTGTAGTTGTTACATAATGGCATACTGTTGTCAAAACTCATCAAATGGAATACTTCTTATGACTAAATGTTATTGTTCATAAATTATGCTTTAGAAAACCTAATTTTAGAAAAAACACTTCATAGAAAATAAAAGTAATCATATTTTAGAACCTGGGCTATGGAAATATTTTCTAAATAAGATCAAAATGTAGCAAAAACAAAATATTGATAAAGTTGGCTCACATTAAAGCCAAAGTCTTTGCAATAATCTGACTACAAGACTCTATGTGAACTGGTCCTGTGGCCATTCTGACCTGAGCACCTTCCCCTCTTTATTCATTAAGCCCAGTCCAGCCACACTGGTCTGTTACTCCTTAAATACATTAGGTGCACTACTACCTCAGTGCTTTACCAATCCCATTCTATAATGTTATGCCTCCTTCAACACAGAGGATATCTCTAAGGTTGACTATGGCCATGCAAGACCCATCTCCCCCAACTTGGTCCCTCAACTCTAGGTGTCATTGCCAACCAGACCCAGGTAGGCCCTACTTTTTGGACTGGGAAGGGGAGCAGATGAGCCTGAGAGAGAGGTTCCTGTTTCTCCAGTATTCGGAGTTGGTGACAGCCAAAGGCTGTGTTTCCAATGAAGATACTGATCCATGGAGAGACTACGCTTAATTTTTAATTATTGTTCCCTTAGGAGAAGACAAACTTTTAACCACAGATGCCACTTAATTAAACCACAGAGACCTTCTCTGCGTGGCTAATTAGTATCGAAGCAGATGAGCCAGGAGATTCTCAAATGAAGTTTCTCTGGGGCCTCATTAACAAGAATGGAGCAGACCCCACAGAGGCAGCTACATGCGCACTGAAACTTTTCTGATATTTTACACTCAAAGCCTCCTAGTTTCCTCAAGAGGTTCTGATCACCAACTAACACCATTATCAAAATCATCTTCCCAGCCGGACCCTGCCTAACTCTCTAGCCTCATTTCTCTTCATGATCTATCATTCTCTCTATTGCCAGAAATAACAAATAGGTTCCATCTCTTACCCTGCCACTATTTAACTAAGAGTAGCTCCCTGGAGTGCTAAGTTGAGGATGATTCAAAGGTTCAAATCAATCCCCATGAGAAATAATGCTCTGTGATAGATTAGCAATGTCCGTCATGGACATGGAAGGGGGAGATTGTAGGATGAAAGCTATATATTCTCCATCTCTGCCCTATACCAAATCCTGAACCATGCTGCATTCCTAGAACACTTAACACTTCTTCACACCTCCATGTTTTTGTAGGTTATTGTGATATCACTCCTTCTCTTCACTCAGTCAATGCCTAGTTGCTATCCTTCAAGGCCTGACTTCCCTATAGCTGTCTCTGAGCATCCTTCCTTATCCTTGGGTTCAAGTGGGATAAATAATTTTCCCCATTGTACTTTTAACATCAGATTGCTGTTGCAATTACTGCACTGATCTAAGTAATTGGGGTACTGCACAAGAATAACTCCTAGAGAGAAGTTCTTGGTGAATGATATGAGAAGACAAAAGAGACTGGTAACGACTTTCTAGTGGGAAAAGGAAAACAAAAAGAATAGAGGTATTTATAGCAAGAAATAGAAAGACAAAAGATTAGAACCTCTAAGAATAGAGAAAGAATGAGAGACACGCCTCCTTAAAGTTACTGTGAGGGTTAGCTACATAATAGTCCATGATATTGAAAGCAGAGTGGGGAATTGATGAAGCAAGCATAAACCGGGTGAATCATATATCATCAGAAGTCCTGTACTTAAAAAACACTAAAGGAAGAAAGAAAATGATCGTAGGTGAAAGCACAAAATGCAAGGAGTGCAGTGCAATGGAAAGAAAAATAATGTGAATACTCTGAAAGAATATTGCTTACTAAAAGCAATAGTAAGAATGTCTTGTGAGGTTTAAAATGTGTGTTGAATTTAAATACATCAAAACTCTAACTCAAAAGGCAGGACAGGAGCAAATGGAGTTAAAGTGTTCTACAGTTCTTGCATTTACTATGAAACAGTAAAAATATAAAAATATATTGAGCTTTAATAAGTAAATGATATACATTATAATGTTTAAGGCAAGAACTTAGAGAATAAAATGTATAACTAACAAACTAATAGAAGAGCAAAATTTTAACAGTAATTTAAAAGAAAAGAAGAAAACAGAGAAAAAGGAACAAAAACAGGCAGGATACATAGAAAATATACAGCAAGATACTAGAATTTCTATTGCAGTAATGGCAAAGCATCTTGTCTCAGTCTGAGCCTTTCATTTTAATAATTTTAAATTATTGGTAGGGAAACTCTGGGGAAAAAATTTTGTTTGAAGGCTTTTGAGCATAACCAAAAGCAGGTACAAAATGGAAGGAATTAACCTTGCAAGAAGGAAATCACCTGGGTGAGATTTATATTTACTTGGCTTTTCTTCTGAGGGCATTCTCCAGGTTATACAATGCAAGGTGGTTAACACTCAAGCAAAAAGCCAATATATCAACATCTGGATTGATGGAGGGGACATTACTACTACATGCCTTACATACATTAAAAACATAATAAGGGGGAGACTGATTTGAGTAATAATAAAACTCTGGTCTCCCACACAGGGGCTCTGTGTGAATTACTCTTTCTCTTGCAGTTCTCCTGTCTCAATAAACCAGCTCTGTCTAGGCAGCAGGCAAGGTGAACCCATTGGGTGGTTACAAATTTGGGGGCTTGCCCAGGATAGCCCTTGTGGCTACCTGCCCATAGTCCAGTAGCCCCCCTCCAGTGATGGGTCCAGAGGCCAGCCCAAGCAGCCACCTAGTTCTCTTGGACTGGAACTGATTCTGGTACTCTCTCTACTGTCAGGGTGCTGCCAGCCCAATGTGCATGGATTTAATTGCAGTGGAGGAAAAGTCCTGGGGAGATGTCCCATAACTGCAGCCCTATCACAGGGTGTCTGACGTAGCCCTACTGCAGGGTGTCTGCATTGGTGAGTATCCTAGATGCTGCCAATGCCTCCTTCCTTCTCCTGACTGGTTCTGTGGACCTATGGTAGGGTGTCTGTCTGTAGCCCCATTGTGGGGTGTCTGTTTGTAGCTCCACCACAGGGTGTCTGTCTTGGTTCAGCTCCTTCAGGGGTCACACTTTGTCTGTAGTCCCACTGAGGGTGTCTGTCTCAGTTCGGTTCCTGAGGGGTCTCGGTTGGCTCTCCCTAACTAGTAGGAAGAGTTCTGGTTTGGGAGACTTCTCAATCAGGAAGACTTTGGAGAGATTTCTCAGATGGAGAATGGGAGGATAGTTAGAAGGGATACTCTTGGAGTTCTTGGCTAGGGATCTGATTTGGAAGGCCTTTGTCTATCTCATCTTTGTGTGTGTTTGTATATGTGGAGCAGATGTCAGAAGGAATTGCTGACAGAAGTCCAGCAGGCCTAACTCAGAGAACATCCCCCATCCTTATTTGACTGGTCACATTCAGTGAGCCCTGCAGAAAGCTCAACAGGCCTGACTTGGTGAGATTGTCCACTCTTTGTCTTGCCCAGAGACCACTCACTGAATTACTGTTCAAAGATCATGCCTCCCCACCTGGAGTAGACCAAGGACA
The DNA here is from genome assembly GCF_008728515.1 of Papio anubis. Lineage (NCBI taxonomy): Eukaryota > Metazoa > Chordata > Mammalia > Primates > Cercopithecidae > Papio > Papio anubis. Next base: position 92,110,839 of record NC_044988.1, on the reverse strand, counting down.
ACAGGGACCAATGGGAGAAAGTTTGAGCCTTGCCATGTTGATACAGGGTCCTGAACGAGGTGACTAGTGCCTGTTTTCTTACATGTATTTTGCTTCAGCTGGGATGGAAAATGTTAATTCAGTTTTCTATGCAGCCCATTGTGCAACATCTTGCAAAATTGAGAATCTTTTGTCTCTGGTTCCATAAAACAAAAAAGGGTGATTTTCTGTTGTAAAGGGGCTTAACCCCTACAGCTATAGTACAGCAAGCAGGGTCATCAAAAGTCATTTCATTCTTCTGGCATTTCTTGGTGTGTAATTAACTAGGTAGGAAATACACTTTATGGTATAGCTATGGAGGGATACTTGGCTCTTTGTACTCCTCGAACACAGAAGCATGCTCTTGGCCACCCAGAAGATATGGCAACATCCCCACTGAGACATAAGACTCCCATGCAGGATGGGCTGATTACAAAATGGGCTGATTGGCTTCGGGTTGCCTTGCAATGAAATGCATGGTAGAAGCAGTGTACTATCTTCTCCCATAGGATTTCCCTCCTTTTTGGGGATCCAGGATCCAGTATAAAATAACACCCTATCCCAGCACTTTGGGAGGCCATGGTGGGCAGATCACTTGAAGTCAGGAGTTCAAGACCAGCCTGACCAACATGGTGAAACCCTGTCTCTACCAAAAATACAAAAATTAGCTGGGCGTGGTGGCAGGTGCCTGTAATCCCATCTACTCAGGAGGCTAAGGCACGAGAATCACTTGAAGTTGTAGAAGTTGCAGTGAGCCAAGATTGTGCCACTACACTCCAACCTGGGCGACAGAGCAAGACTCTGTCTCAAAATAGAATACAATACAATACAATACAATACAATACAATACAATACAATACAATACAAATGGCACCCTTAATTTTGGGGAACTGTCTTTGCCTTCCAGCTGTGCCTCCTTATTAGGCCCTAGAAACTGCATGCTTTCCTGACCCTGTTCTCCCAAAGTACTCCACCCAGAAGCCAGTAATCCAATTTTAAAACCTAGCAAATGAAAAGTCTTACAACTGTTGGATCTTCTGTCCATCTGTCTGTCCGTCTGTGTATTTATGTCTTGTTTGTATGATGTTTATATTTTAAAAGCCCTGATTAATTGATTTAGAAAAATAAGTGCTTAAATCATATTTTGTCAGAAAAATAGACACTTTAATGCCTTTTTGTTCACACGACTTTATTAATATTTTGGGGGAAAAAGACAGTTTTAAAGTTTATTGGTAAAATAAAAATGTCTTCAAAACATAGGCATTTGTTCTAAATTTAAGGTCAGACAACAGATTTGCTAACTGCTTTAAGATCATAGACTGCTTCTTTGACTTTTGATAATTGTTCAATTTACCTACTTTGTAGCATGAGATTCTAGATAAGGCCCGAAGACATGGAGTTAGCCATGCCCCCCATCCCCACTCAACCCTCTGGCTATGCTGGGAAGAGTCAGACCTTATCTGCACTTCTGTCTGATGTCCTAGGTTCCATCCCTAGTATATAATTAAAATTGCTTATCAAGTTTTTCCACCAAAAGTAAACATTGCCAATAGTTAACGTTGTAACATGTAATTGAGACTACTTGAGAAGCAGTTTTATGTACAAGGTGTGTAGGAAAGTAGAATGTGTTTTTGCTAAAAGATTATACTTTTATAATGAGAATATGGCATGAGAATATGGTTTTTGTTAAAGGGAATGTAATTTTATCTACTTCAGAGGGTTTTAAAGATCATCTTAACCTAAAAGACTAATGGAACAAAACTGAAAGTTTAAGCAAAGTGAAAAGGGTTTGTGAAGGCTTGGTCTTGTAAAGAAAGTTCTGTGGGTATGAGCAAGTAGGCTAAGATTTGAAGGGGATTATTTAACTTTCTTCCATAGGTTGAACATTAAAATAAAAGCACACTAATGCAGGGCCAGAATCTGGGCCCAAGTGTCCAAATAACAGGATTTTCTTAGAAAATTGATCTACTGTTTAACAGAAAATTGTAAAGAGTTCTAAAAAGTTTATGAAAATCTTACATTAGGGTCAAACTAATTAAAACCAGATAGATTTATAAAATTTTACTTAAAAACTAGCTTTAGCATTAAAGATGCAATAAAGCAAATATGAAATATGGTTTTCTCTTTTGAAAAATATCTTTATGTAATATTAAAAGATAATGAAAGGTTTTTGTTTGCCCCTTTGGGTAAATTACAGTGAAAAAAAAAAAAAGAGAAGAGAAAAGAGAAAAATTCAGATGGCCTCTTGCTAACTTCATTGGGTCTTGTTTGGAAAGCTGTGTCTTTTCTATCAAAGTAAAGGTTTTTGCCTTTTAAAAAGCTTTTTCAAGTTACCACTTTGGATAAATGAACAACCCATGATCCTATTTTGTGATATCCAGTGTTTTAAACCTTTGATATTTGACAACCTTTCCAAAATCAAATTATAAAGTATGTCATTTTCTGATCTAACTAATCCTTTAGACTTTAGGTCCCCTGAAGTCCAAAAATAATGTGTTTGGCTTATTTGGTATAAAAATCATATAGGAAGCATTGTCGAATATAAAATGGTGTTTGGCTTTCTTTGGGCTATATTTGTGTAAATGTTTATCGGTATATGTACCAAAATTATGTGAAACTTCTATAATTCTGATATGACTCAGTATATGTTATCAGTAATAATGATAATTTTTCTCTTAAATTAGTGTGTGCCACAGAGGCAACCAAAATTCCTAGTTAACTGTGGCTATAGTAACGGCTGTCCTAAGACTTTCTGTCATCTACAGACAATTGTTGTCTTATTACAATCCTCTTCAAAAGGTGTTTTATAATAGGCTATAGGACTTTGAGAGGTGTTCTTGAATGCAGGTTTCGAATAACTTTGGAGATTGGGACATTAGAATAGAGGAAAAACTTTTGGGACTCTCATGGAGAGCTGAAATGTTCATGAATATCAAGCAGAACAGGAGTTAACTGAATGGATCGAACTAATAAGAAACTAATCATTTTTTTGACTTTTTTGCTAAAAACATTGCTGATCCTTTTCTTTCCAGAGCCAAGAAAACTTATCTTTTGAGCTATGTATAGCTTTTAACAACTGAGTATAATATACTCCTGTGATCAAAATTTGGAGCATATTTGTTTCTCTCTACCTGATTTCTCCAGAAAATTTGGAAACTACTTGAGTATTCTCAACTTATCACAGTATAGTTATTGCATAAGTGCAATAAGAATCTGCTTTCTTTTGTAACAGGACACAATTGGAGAAACTGGTTACTTTTCCAAGACTGGAATGGCATGTTTTCCTTTAAGGAATCTAACTTGACTTACAGAGCCAATAAAAGCCCCTTGGTAAAACTAGCCTCATACCTTGTCTATACAGTCCCTGTATAGGGTTCCTGACCTTTGGTAAGAAAAGCATGTCACTTTTTAACAGGCCCAAGAGCCCCAAGTTATCCTGGGACCTCAAAAGGAGAGGAATATACCCCACTCATAGTAATTTGAGGGTACAAACCCATGGCTGGGCTCAGCTTTTAAAAAATCTTATCTGAGATTCCTTATGGAATAGAGTTCCATCAAAGCCAATTTAAAAAGCCAATGGGAATAATTATTCTTGCTGCACTTTATGCAAATAGTCAGGCCAAATATACTAAAACTAAAGTTTATTTTGCAAACAAATCAGTTATATCATGATCTGTTTTTAATAAAAATGGGAACTGGTGAGAGAAAAATTATGCTTAAAACAAACTATAGTATACCTGTTGTTAGCTGTTCTTGACTTTTTTCTGCAGTTTGCACTAGATCCTAAAGTCTTTGTGGGCTACAAGTCTCCAAACTAATGCTTTCAAATATTTACTTTTAAAACTGGGAACTGCACTCCTTACCCTAGTACTCATGATTTACCTTATAATATGGTGTTCCCTTAAACGCAGTACAAAAGTATAGATAACAATACCTTGCCTTTTTCATGCAAGCCTTGGAACCCCAGCCAGGCCTGCATGAGTATGCTCAGACAGTTGCAAAGTGGTTCCACTCTTCTCACTTTGGGATCAACACCAACCTCCACTACATCCTGATCAGCAGAAAGAAGTTAGAGCGATCTTCACCCGTTTTCCATCTTCTTTAGCCAACACCTTAAGATTAAGGTGTTATAAAACCTAAAGGGAGAGATTGAAACCACCATTGCAAAATTGTAACTGAGACAGTGAAAGAGATCTGACCTAACCAACTCCATCTTGCTTTTAACTTCCAAGCTGTCCTTGTTCATTTCCTGGGCATAGGCACAGCTAACTTTGGGAAGAACTTAGTTTATAGTTTAAAACAAAGAATGAGAACAGGCCTTTCCCAAGGCAAATTCCTTCCTTGCCTGGGGACTAGACTGCCTTTTTAGGACTAACAAATTAGCCACAAGATTAGAAATTATGGGCCGGACACAGTGGCTCATGTCTGTAATCCCAGCACTTTGGGAGGCCAAGGTGGGTGGATCACATGAGTTCAGGAGTTGAAGACTAGCCATGGCTAAACCCCATCTCTACTAAAAATATAAAATTAGCCAGGTGTGGTGGTGAGTGCCTGTAATCCCAGCTACTCAAGAGGCTGAAGCAGGAGAATTGCTTCAACCCAGGAGGCAGAGGTTGCCGTGAGCAAAGATTGTGTGATTGCAATCTAGCCTGGGCGACAGAGCAAGACTCTATCAAAAAAAAAAAAAAAAAAAAAAAAAAAAAAAAAGGTTAGAAATTATGGTTTAGGAACCATGTAGTTAAAGGCTACAATATTCTGACTCTCCCTAAACTGCTCATAAGATCAGTGCTTCAGATATTTTACAGATCCTGCACTTGATGCATCAGCTAGCACCACACAGATCGAGAAACTAGCTCATCTGATCTTGTGCCACCCTACCCAGGAACTGACTCAGAATAAGAAGACAGCTTCTACTTCCTGTGATTTCTTCTCTGACCTAACCGATCAGCACTCCTGGCTCACTGGCTTCCCCCTACCCACCAAGATGTCCTTAAAAACTTTGATCCTTGAATGCTTGGGGAGACTGATTGGAGTAATAATAAAACTCCAGTCTTCCCCTCACCAAAAAAAAAGTATAATAAAGGAGCTAGGCATGGTGGCTAAAGTCTGTAATCCCAACAGTTTGGGAGGCCAAGGTGAGAGGATTGCTTGAGCCCAGGAGTTCAAGACCAGCTTAGGTAACATGGCAAAGCTCCATCTCTACAGAAAAAACAAAAATAAGCTGGACATGGTGGTGCGCACCTGCAATCCCAGCTACTCAGGAGGCTGAGGTGAGAGGATAACCTGAGCCTGGGCAGTCGAGACTGCAGGGAGTCGTGATTGTACTACTGCACCCCAGCCTAGGTGGCAGAGCAAGATCCTGTCTCAAAGAAACAAAAATAAAAAAGTATAATAAAGGTATATTGTGAACAACTCTCTACCAATAAACTCAACGACCTAAGGACAAATTCTTTGAAAGACACAATTATGAAAAAGACTCAAGAAACACAGAAAATCTAAATAACTCTGTATCTCCTTTTAAAATCAAATTAATGACTTAAAACCTTCCCAAAACAGATTCTCCATCCTCAGATGGCCTTATTAATAATTCTTGCTTTTTGTTCAGCTTTCTAATCTACTCACTAATAAGTTCTATTAATTATTTAAAGAAGAAATAATACCAACCTTATGTAAACTCTTTCAGAAAGTAGAGGTGTGGCATTTCCCACTCCATTTCATGAGACCAGCATTACCCTGATAACATAAGCATAAATATAAAACATAAAAATAAACATAAAAACATAAATATAAACCAAAAAATCTACTTAAAATATTATCAAATTGAATCCAACAATACATAGAAAGACTAAGACCTTATGTCCAAGAATGGTTTATCCCAGATATGCAAAATTGTTTCCACATTTGAAAATCAATTCATGGCCGGGCGTGGTGGCTCAAGCCTGTAATCCCAGCACTTTGGAAGGCTGAGATGGGCGGATCACGAGGTCAGGAGATCAAGATCATCCTGGCTAACACGGTGAAACTCCGTCTCTACTAAAAAATACAAAAAAACTAGATGGGCGAGGTGGCGGGCGCCTGTAGTCCCAGCTACTCGAGAGGCTGAGGCAGGAGAATGGCGTGAACCTGGGAGGCGGAGCTTGCAGTGAGCTGAGATCCGGCCACCGCACTCCAGCCTGGGCGACAGAGCGAGACTCCATCTCAAAAAAAAAAAAAAATCAATCCATGTAATTTACCATATCAATAGAGTAAAAAAGAAAAACAACTTTAATATCTCAATAGATGCAGAAAAAGCATATAGCAAAAAAAAAAAAAAATCAACAATAAATAGAACTCTCAGTAAGCTCAGAATAAAAAAGAACTCTCTCAAACTGATGAAAGGTCTTTCCACAAAACACAGCTAACATTACACTTAACGGCAAAAGACTAAATGCTGTCACCCTAAGATAGGGACAAGGGAAGGATGTCTTCTCTCACTGATTCTACTAAATATTGTACTAAAGATCCTAGCTATACAGCATGGCAAGAAAAAGAAGTAAAAAGGCATGCATGTTAAAAAGAAAGAAGTAAAATTGTTCTTATTCAAAGATAACACTATCATATACATAGGAAGGCCATAAAGGTTATGAAAGGAAAATAAATCTACTAAAGTCAATATGTAAATTTAGCAAGTTTCCAGGATCCAAAAAGTCAAACGTATTTCTATATACTAGGCAAAAAAAAAAAAAAAAAAAAAAAGCCAAAGTTAATTAAAAAAAAAAAAAAAAAACCAGTTCAGCAATTTATCCACATAACAAATCTGCACATGTACCCCTTGATCCTAAAATGAAAGTAGGAAAAAAAAAGAATTTCATCTACAATATCATCAAAAACTTTAAAATACTTCTGGCTAAATTTAACAAAATCATACAAAATCTGTACACTGAAAACTACAAAACAATGCTGAGATTAAAAACCTAAGTAAAGGAAAAAATAAACCATGCTCCTAAATTGGAAGTCTCAATATTAAGACGTTAATTCTTCCCTACTTGATCTATAGATTCAACACTGTCCCTATCAAAATCCCAGCAGCTGTTTTTATAGAAATTGACAAGGTGATTATAAGATTTTTATGGAAATTCAAGGACTTAGAAAAGCTAAAATCATCTTCAAAAAAATTTTTTAAACCACAGTGGAAAACTTATACTGAACATTTTCAAGACTTACTAAATAGCTACTTATCTGCTCACTATAAAGCTACAAACCTGTGTGATGTTGTCATAAATAAATATGACTAATAAATATCACTAATAAATAAATTAGTGAAACATAATGGAGAGTCCAGAAATAGACACACATATATCCAGTCACTTAGCTGTTTATAAAGGTGCTAGTGCAATTAAAGGGGGAAGGAGTAGTCTATTCAACAAACGATGCCAGAGCAACTAAATGTCTAAATGGAAAGAAATAAACCTTGGCGCTATCTGTATCATGGCCTTATCATATGTTATGCAAAAAATAAGTTAAAATGGAGTGGAGACCTAAGCGTAAAACTACAAACTTTCTAGAGAAAAAAACAGGAGAATATCTTTGTGACATTGCAGTAAATATAATTTTTATACAGGATAAAAAACAAAAACACTAACCATAAGGGAAAAATGGGTAAGTTGGGCTTTATTAAAATGTTTTAAATTATATTCTTCAAAGTTATGTTAAGAAAATAAAAGGGCAAACCACAGACTAGGAGAAACTATTTGTAATTCCTATAACTTATAATAGTGATAAGACAAACAACCCAATAAAAGGGCAAAAGGTTCAAACAGACACATCATAAAAGAAGATATGCAAATGACCAATGATATATGAAAAGATACTCAATGTCATCAGTTGTCAGGGAAATGAAAATTAAAATTACAGTGAGATACCACTTAATAGCCACTAGGAAAATGGCTCAATTAAAAACATATGAGAACCAAGTGTTGCCAAAGATGTGGCACCACTAGGACTCTCATACGTTGTTGAGGGAGTGCAGCACATTACAACCCCTTTGGAAAACTATTTGGCAGTTTCTTAAAAGTAAATACCTATCTACCATATGATCTAGAAATTCTACTCCAAATATTTATTTAGAGAAAACTATTACATTATTTGTTTGCATATCTTCTTTTATGATGTGTCTGCTGAAATCTTTTGCCTTCTTGTTGGGTTGTTTGTCTTATCCTTATTAGAAGTTATAAGTATTACAAATATTTGTGATATTTAGTTAAGAGAAAGGAAGACTTATATTCACAAATGACTTGTATCAAATACTCACAATAGTTGTTTTCACAGTAGCCCAAACTGTGAATCTAAATGTCCATCAGCAAGGATAAGCAAGGATAAACAAGCAAATTGCTGTATGTTTACACAACAGAATGCCACCCAGGACTGAAAAAGAACAAAAGAACAAACTGCTGATAAACACAGCAACATGGATAATTTCACAAGACGTTACATTCAGCACAAGAAGTAAGAAACAAAAGAATATATATAGGCCAGGTGTGGTGGTTCATGCCTGTAGTCTCAGCACTTTGGGAGACTGAGTCAGTAGGATCACTTGAGCCTAAGGGTTCAAGACCAGCGAGACTCCATCCATATAAAAAAATAATAATAATAATTAAAAATTAGCCAGGCGTGGTGTGTGTCTGTAGTCCCAGCTACTCAGGAGGCTGAGGCAGGAGGATCCCTTGAGCTCAGGAGTTCAAGGCTGCAGCAAGTTATGATGGCACCACTGCACTCCAGTCTGGCATCAAAATGAGACCCTGTTTCTTTAAAAAATTAATTAAATTAAAAATAAAGAATATATAAAGTATGATGCCATTCGTATGAAGTTCAAGAACAGGCTAAACTATCTACAGTGCTGGAAGTCAGGCTAGTAGTTACCTCTTTAGGTTAAAAAAAAAAAGCTCAGGTAGGCCAGGTGCTGTGGCTCACACCTGTAATTGTGGCACTTTGGGAAACTGAGGCAGGAGGATTTCTTGAGCTCAGGAGTTCAAGACCAGCCTAGGCAACATAGGGAGGCCCCATCTCTACAAAAAATTAAAAATAAAAATAGGCCAGGTACAGTAACTCACGCCTGTAATCCCAGCACTTTGGGAGGCCAAGGCGGGCGGATCATAACGTCAGGAGATCAAGACCACCCTGGCCAACATGGTGAAACCCCGTCTCTACTAAAAATACCAAAAATTAGCCGGACATGGTGACAGGTGCCTGTAGTCCCAGCTACTTGGGAGCCTGAGGCAGGAGAATCGCTTGAACCTGGGAGGCAGAGGTTGCAGTGAGCCAAGATTGTGCCACTGCACTCCAGCCTGGCGACAGAGCAAGACACGTCTCAAAAAAATAAATTAGTTAAATTAATAAAAAATAAATTAGCCAGGTGTGGTTTTGCATACCTGTGGTCCCAGCTACTTGGGAGGCTGAGGAGAAGGATTACTTGAGGCTCAGAGATCAAGGCTGTAGAAAGTTGTGATCATGCACCTCTGCACTCCATCCTGAATGACAAAGCAAGACCCTGTCTCAAAAAAAAAAAACAAAAAAAAACAAAAAACAAGTTTAAGCTGTACACTTGAGATGTGTGCATTTTAATGTAAGTAAAATATGCCTCAATTTGCATTGTAAATTTATTTTTAAGACACCTCACTATTAAGACTTTGATGATTTTTCGGTCACTACTCTTCTACTAGCAAGCTTATGCCCACAGGTACCCCTATACTTTACCAAGTTTTACATTGCTCAAAGTCCATTCAATGGTGAGATTCCCTGCTCCCTCCCTAAATTGCTAACAATTAGGGTCCAGACCAGCTGCCATTTTGAATGGCAGCTACAAGTTCAGCTATATTTATGAAGCACTATATGTAAAAATAATCTACTGGAACACTTAGTTGGGGAACTTATGTTCCCTATTTTTCCAAATCAGCAGAGACTCCACCTCTGAGCTCTTGTCTAGCTGAATGATAAAGGCAATCAGATTCAGACCAATGACCAGAATGCTACTTAACCACAGCAATCATGCAGAGAGGCTCACAAAGCAAGGCTGTTCAAGAAACCCACACAATGCACAATGCCTGATGGTCACTGACCTTTTCAAAGGCTTATGGAATTATTTGAGACTTGGAAGAAATAATATAGTGTCCCAAAAACTTACAAAATGAAAATTATAAATATTTAATTAAATGTCTACAAAATGTATTATGTTAGTCAACTAAAACTTACCTCAACATATATATGTAAATTATACTAAATGTGCTATAAGGCTACATTTTAACATGTTTGGTATGAGGTAGGAAGAGGCATCCAATACAGATTTGTCTTAACTGCATGAAGGTCAGGAAAATGCGGCCTTGCTTGCATGTCATATGGTAGCTTCTCTGTCAAGTCTAATAAGCTCCTCCTTTTTTTGTGGACATGGAGATTGCAATTGCTTCCTTCATTTCTGGAACCATAATGGAAGTCAGCCTACATGGTCCTAGCAACCAAAAGCCCAAGCTCTTGAAGAAAGAATCTTAGACGACAAGGCATGAGAAACAGCCATCTGGTAGATGTTAGAACCTTTCCTTTTGTGAGACCCCCTCAGCCTGTGATGCATTCGGAGTCACTTTATTTCTTACTCTGCTTGCCCTGTGTGCCGTCCCAAGATCTGAGAAGTCAACTGACAGTTTCTGGGGTCACAGATCCCAGAAAATTCCTAGAGCATAAGTCATTTGAATGTGTGTTCACTGCGTTGTTGTTGTTGTTGTTGTTGTTGTTTTTTTTTTTTTTTGGTTTTTGTTACCACTGACCTTCAGGATGGAATGGAAAGAATATTCTTTTGGAATGGAAAATATATGTGCTTAGGAGTTACCCACACCTGCATCACTCATGTTTATCACAGGAAAGACTCTTAGGTTTTGGTCATCATTTAGCAGTCGTTGGAAACAGCGCTGGGCTGGAGTGGGGGGGGTGGTTTCATCCAGGATCTACCACTTACAGGCTTTATGACCTCACATAAATGTTTTCTCTCTGAGCCTCAAATATCTCATCTGTGAAATGGAAGGAAGAACCCCTATTTCACAGAGCTGCTTGCATGAGAATTAATAAGGTGTGTGTATCATGATATTAGCACAATGCCTGGCATGTAGTGAGTGCTCTCAACATTGTCAGACAGAAAGAAGGTTAATAGTTGCCAGGGGCTGGAAATGGAGAGTTACTGCTGAAAATGGTTAGGGGATTTCCTTTGGAATGATGAAAATGTTCTAGAACTAGGTATTGGTGATGGTTGCACCACATTGTGAATATACTAAATGTCATTCAATTGCACACTGTAAGGTGTTTAAAATGATCAACTTTACATTACATGAATTTTACCACAATGAAAGCAAAATAACTGCTAGACCATCTTTTCCATCCCATAGGGTGAGTGGGGAGGAGGAGGAAATTAGATCTGTCCTGAATCCCTCCCGTAAGGGCAGGAACTGAGAATCAAGACAAGAGCAGGTCCTTGAGCATCAGCCTGGTGAAGGAGGCAGAGCTTGGGTTGGGGCCTCACTGAGTGTGGCTCACTTGGTGAGGGAAGGGGTAAGATCAAGTGGGCAGCAGGCAGAAGAGAGACGGCACTGCTTTGAGATTTCAGATAACCAGTTATGTGCAGTGAACGTCACTGAGGAGGCAGAGTGTGAGTCATAAATCAGAAAGGAGACAGCAAGCCTGGAAAAAGTGAGTCATGGGGAGAGGAAAGAAAACGTCATTCATCTAAAGAGAAAAAGAATGATCAAAGGCAGTATGATACAGTGCAGAGGGCTCCCTCTGAGGCCTATGGATAGAATCATCTGGAAGTGCATCAATATCAACAATGCCCACCACCCTCCACTCCCCCATCCCTACTGTGGTTCTGGTTCTAGATGATTTGGACAGGGCGCATGGTGGAAAAAGGGCATGCTTTGGAATTTCATGTGACCTTCTACCACTTTGTAGCTGTATGACTCCAGACAAGTCACCTAATTTTTCTGTGTCTCAATTTCATCCTTTGTGAAACAGGAAAACCTACCTACAAAGTTGTTAGGAAGAGTTAATAAAATAGGCAGGTAAAATACATGCCCCAGAGTAGATGTCTAGTAAATATATGCTCCCTTTCTCCTGTAATGGTACATGTACACTCATGAATCTATTTTCTTTCCATCAGTCCATGAAGCAAGATAAGACACAAAAAGAAATTTTGAATAAAGAAGTGGAAACATTTCCCGTAATAAGTGTGTTTAAAGATGATGTTTTAATTACAGCCCTCATTATAAGAGTTAAAATCGGCCCGGCACAGTGACTCACGCCTGTAATCCAAGCACTCTGGGAGGCCGAGGCGGGCGGATCAGGAGGTCAGGAGATCGAGACCATCCTGGCTAACACAGGGAAACCCCGTCTCTACTAAAAATACAAAAAATTAGCCGGGCGCGGTGGCCGGCGCCTGTAGTCCCAGCAACTTGGGAGGCTGAGGCAGGAGAATGGCGTGAACTCGGAAGGCGGAGCTTGCAGTGAGCCAAGATCACGCCACTGCACTCCAGCCTGGGCGACAGAGCGAGACTCCGTTTCAAAAGAAAAAAAAAAAGAGTTAAAATCTACCATAGAGGGCATGATATTTATTCATAATAGTCAAAAAATGGGAACAACCCAAATGTCCATCAACAGAAGACTAGATAAATCAACTGTGATATACATGAGTTACACAGCAATAAAAAGATCAAGCTGCTGATATACACAGCAACATGGATGTCAACAAATGTTATGTTGAGCAAAAGAAGTCAAACACACAAAAAAAGTACATACTTTATGACGCTATTCAAATGAAGTTCGTGAGTAGACAAAACTAATCAAAAGCGATAAAAGCGAAAATAGTGGTTACCTTTCGGTGGTTTTTGACTGGGAAGGAGCACAAAAGAGCCTTCTAGAGTGCTGGGAATGTTCTATATCTTGATTTCTTTGGCGGTTTATACTTGTGTAAAAATGTGTCGAATTATGCACATAAGATTAGTGCTCTTTGCTGTATGTTATACTCCAGTTGAAGGCAGGAGGGAGACTGAACTGCCACAGAAATCTGCAAGGGTGTACTGCCGCATTGTTCTGAAACCCTAGCTACAGTTGTACAAATGGCCCAAAATCCCTTTTGGCTAAAGGATAAAGATTGAAAGCAAGACCATCCTGGCTAACATGGTGAAACCCCATCTCTACCAAAAAATACAAAAAACTAGCCGGGCGAGGTGGTAGCACCTGTAGTCCCAGCTACTCGGGAGGCTGAGGCAGGAGAATGGCGTAAACCCGGCAGGCGGAGCTTGCAGTGGGCTGAGATCCAGCCACTGCACTCCAGCCTGGGCGACAGAGCGAGACTCCGTCTCAAAAAAAAAAAAAAAGATTGAAAGCAAAAGACGTATCTTGACCAAATGTGGAGGGAAACCAACTTTGAATGAAACACGAATAACAGGTAAGATAGTGAAGAAAGTGCTTCATTGTGATTACTCTTAATAGTACTCAATAAAAGTATCTTTTAAGTTTTAGTATTTCTTTCTGTCATTCACGCATAGCTGTTTTAAGTTAGAGTTCATTTTTATAGGAAAAGTATGATAAAGTTGAAAAGTGAGTTGTAGGCATGTCTAACGTATTTTTGTGTGTGACGTATTTTGTGTGTGGATACATAGTAGGTGTGTATATTTATGAGTTACGGGAGATGTTTTGATTCCGACATGCAATGCATAATGATCACATCACAGTAAATGGGGCATCCATCACCTCAAGCATTTATACTTTATGTTACAAACAATCCAATTCTACTCTTTCACTTATTTTTAATATACAATTAATTTATTATTGACTATAATCATCCTGTTGTGCTATCAAATATAAGATCTTATTCATTCTTTCTATTTTTTGTACCCATTAAACATCCCTCTTTCCCCCAAATCCCCTACTACCCATCCCAGCCTCTGGTAACCATCCTTCTACTCTCTACCTCCATGAGTTCAATTGTTTTAATTTTTAGCTTTCCAAATAAGTGAGAACATGCAAAGCTTGTCTTTCCACACCTGGCTTGTTTCACTTAACATAATGACCTCTCGTTCTATCCAAGTTGCTGCAAATGAGAGGACCTCATTCTTTTTTATGGCTGAATAGTACTCCATTGTGTATATGTCCCACATTTTCTTTAACTATTCATCTGTTGATGGACACTTAGGTTGCTTCCAAATGTTGGCTATTGTGAATAGTACTGCAATAAACATGAGAGTGCAGGTATTTCTTCAATATACTTATTCCCTCTCTGTAAGTACATACCCACCAATGAAACTGCTGTATTGTAGAGTAGCTCTTAATTTTTATTCTTATTTTTGAGGAAACTGCAAACTGTTCTCCACAGTGGTTGTACTGATTTACATTCCCACTAAGAGTATACAAGGGTTCCCTTTTCTCTACATCCTCTCCAGCATTTGTTATTGTCCTTCTTTCGTCTCTCCATTTTAACTGGAGTGAGATGATATCTCATTGTAGTTTTGATTTGCATTTTTCTGATGATCGATGATGTTCAACACCTTTTCATATACCTGTTTGCCATTTGTACTTTTTTTTTTTTTTTTAAGATTGATTTCCACTCTCATTGCCCAGGCCAGTGTGCAATGGCACGATCTCGGCTCACTGCAACCTCTGCCTCTGGGGTTCAAGCGATCCTCCTACCCCAGCCTCCCGAGTAACTGGGATTACAGGTGCCCGGCAAATTTTTGGTATTTTTAGTAGAGACGGGGTTTCACCATGTTGGCCAGGCTGGTCTCGAACTCCTAACCTCAGATGACTCACCTGCCTTGGCCTCCCAAAGTGCTGGGATTATAGGTGTGAGCCACTGCGCCCAACCTTGTATGTCTTCTTTTGAGAGAAGTCTATTCAGATCTTTCGCCCAATTTAAACTGGATTAGTAGGTTTTTTTCCTGTAGAGTTGTTTAAGCTTCTTATATATTCTCATTATTAATCCCTTGTCAGATGGATAGTTAGCAAATATTTTCTCCCATTCTGTGGGTTCTCTCTTTGTTGATCATTTCCTTTGCTGTGCAGAAGATTTTTAACTTGATGTGATCCCATTTATCCATTTTTGCTTTGGTTGCCTGTGCTTGTGAGGTATTACTCAAGAAATCTTTGCCTACTTCAATGTCCTGGAGAGCTTCCACAGAGTTTTTGCATAGTAGTTTTATAGTTTGACGTCTTAGATTTAAGTTTTAATTCACTTTGATTTGATTTTTGTATATGGCAAGAGATAGGGGTCTAGTTTCATTCTTCTGCACATGGATTTGCAGTTTTCCCAGTATCATTTATTGAAGATTAACTGTCCTTTTCCCAATGTATGTTCTTAACAACTTTATCAAAAATGAGTTCCTGTAGATGTATAGATCTATTTCTGGGTTCTCTAGTCTGTTTCATTGGTCTACGTGTCTGTTTTTAGCCAGTATAATGCTATTTTGGTTACTGTAGCTCTGTAGTATAATTTGAAGTCAGGTAATGCGATTCCTCAGTTTTGTTCTTTTTGCTTAGGACAGCTTTGGCTATTCTGGGTCTTTTGTGGTTCTGTATAAATTCTAGGATTGTTTTTTCTGTTTATATGAAGAATGTCATTGGTATTTTGATAAGGATTGTCTTGAATCTATAGACTGCTTTGGGTAGTATGGACATTTTAACAATATTGATTCTTCCAATCTATGAATATGGAATATTTTTCTGTTTTTCGTGTGTCCTCTCCAATTTCTTTCATAATGTTTTATTTTCCATTGTCAAGATCTTTCATTTCTTTGATTAATTTCTAGGTACTTAATTTTATTTGTAGCTATTGTAAATGGGATTACTATTTTCAGAATGTTCACTGTTTTCATATAGATATGTTACTAATTTTTGTATGTTGATTTTGTGTCTTGCAACTTTACTGAATTTGTCCACCAGTTCTAACAGTTTTCTGGGCTTTTCTTTGCTAGGAGACTTTTTATTATGGCTTTGATCTCATTACTTGTTATTGGTCTGTTCAGTTTTGGATTTCCTCATGATTCATTGTTAGCAGGTTGTATGTGCCTAGGAATTTATCCATTTCTTCTGGGTTTTTCAATTTATTGGCATATAATTGCTCATAGGAGCCTCTAATGACCCTTTGAATCTCTGTGGTATCAGTTGTAATGCCTCCTTTTTCATCTCTGATTTTATTTATTTGGGCCTTCTACTTTTTTTTCATAGTCTGGCTAAAAGTTTCTCAATTGTATTTATTTATCTTTTCAAAAAACAACTTTTCATTTTGTTGATCTTTTGTATTGTTTTCTTCATTTCAATTCCATTTATTTCTACTCTGATCTTTTTTTTTTAAATTTTGGGTTTGCTCTTGATTTTCTAGTTCTTTAGGATGTATCCTTGGATACATTTGAAGTCTTTATGTCAGCACTTACAGCCATAAAATTCCCTCTAAGTACTACTTTTGCTGTATCTCATACATTTTGGTATGTTGTGTTTCCGTTTTCATTTGTTTCAAGAGAAATTTAAATTTTCTTCTTAATTTATTCATTGACCCACAGGCCATTCAGGAATGTATTGTTTAACTTCCATGTGTTTGTACAGCTTACAAAATTCGTCTTGTTATTGATTTCTAATTTTATTCCATGGTGGTCAGAGAAGATATTTGACATTATTTCCATTTTTTTTTTAATGTTTTAAGACTTGTTTTGTGGCCTATCATATGGTCTGTCCTTAAGAATGATTTATGTGCTGAGAAAAACAATGTGTATTCTGCAGCCACTGGATGAAATGTTCTCTATCATATGGTCTGTCCTTAAGAATGATTTATGTGCTGAGAAAAACAATGTGTATTCTGCAGCCACTGGATGAAATGTTCTGTAAATATCTCTTAGGTCCACTTGGTCTATAGTACAGACTAAGCCCAATGTTTCTTTGTTGATTTTCTGTCTGGAAGATGTGTCCAATGCTGAAAGTGGGGTATTGAAGTCCCCATCTGTCCAATGCTAAGAGTGGGGTGTGTTGAAAGCAGGATGTTGAAGTGGGGTGTTGAAGAATCCAGTAGGATTGAATACCCCAATTTTTGTATTGTGGTCTCTCTCTTTAGCTCTAATAATATCTGCTTTATGTATATGGGTGCTCCAGTGTTGGGTGCATACATATTTACAATTGTTACATCTGCTTGTTTATTGGAATCTTTTATCATTATATAATAATCTTCTTTTTCTCTCCTTATAGTTTTTGTCTTGACATCTATTTTATCTCATTTAAGTATAGATATTCCTGCTCTTTTTTGGTTTCCATTTCCTGGAATACCTTTTCATCCCGTTGTTTTCAGTCTATGTGTCTTTATAGGTAAAGTGTATTTCCTGTAGACAACAGATCTTTGGATCTTGTCTTTTTATTCATTCAGCCACTCTATGTCTTTTGATTGTAAAGTTTAGTCCATGTGTATTCAACGTCATTATTGATAAGTAAGGACTTATCCTGCCATTTTCTTATTTGTTTTCTGATTGTTTTGTTGTCTTCTCCTCCTTCTTTCCTTCCTTCTTGTCTTCCTGTTAGTGAAGGTGATTTTCTTTGGTGGTATGTTTTAATTTCTTGCTTTTTATTTTTTATGTATCCATTGTATTTTTTTATTTGAGGTTACCATGAGGCTTGTAAATAATATTTATAACCCATTGTTTTAAATTTATGACAATTTAACACTGATTACTTTAAAAAACTAACAAATAAGCAAAGAGAAAGCTAATAAAAACTCTACACTTCAGCTTGTTCCCCTCACTTTTCAACTTTTTGTTGTTTCTATTTCTATCTTATTGTACTGTCTAGGTCTTAAAAAGTTGTTGTAGGTATTATTTTTAACAGTTCATCTTTTAGTCTTTCTACCTAAGATACAAGTAGTATATTTTAAGTATACTTAACATATATCTTAGTTGTACACCACTTATATATATCTTAAGTATAACAAGATTACAGTGTTCTGTGTTTTTCTGTGTACCCACTATTACTAATGAGTTTTGTACTTTCAGTTGATTTCTTCTTGCTCATTAACATTCTTTTCTTTCAGGTTGAACTCCATTTAGCATTTCTTGTAGGACAGGTCTGGTGTTGATGAAATCCCTCAGTTTTTGTCTGTGAAAGTCTTTACTTCTCCTTAATGCTAGAAGGATAATTTTTCTGGATATATTATTCTAGGGTAAAAGTTTTTTTCCATCAGCACCTTAAATATGTCATGCCACTCTCCTCTGGCCTGTAAGATTTCCACCAAAAAGTCTGCTGCCAGACATATTGGAGTTCTGTTGTACATTATTTGTTTCCTTTCTCTTGCTGCTTTTAGGTTCCTTTCTTATCCTTGCTCTTTGGGAGTTTGATTGTTAAATGTCTTGAGGTAGTCTTTGGGTTCAATCTGCTTGATGTCCTATAACCTTCTTCTACTTGAATATTGACATCTTTCTCTAGGTTTGAGAAGCTCTCTGCTATTATCCTTTTGAATAAACTTTCTACCCCTATCTCTCTCTCTCTACCACTTCTTGAAGCCAATGACTCTTATATTTGCCCTTTTGAGGCTGTTTTCTAGATCTTGTTTGTGTGCTTCATTGTTTTTTATTCTTTTTGTCCCCTCTGGCCATGTATTTTCAAATAGCTTATATTCAAGCTCACTAATTCTTTCTTCTCCTTGATCAATTCTGCTATTAAGAGACTCTGATGCATTCCTTAGTAGTCAGTTGCATTTTCAACTTCAGAATTTCAGCTTGATTCTTTTTAATTATTTCAGTCTCTTGGATAAGTTGATCTGATAGGATTCTGAATTCCTTCTCTGTATTATCTTGAACTTCATTGAGTTTCCTCAAAATAACTATTTCGAATTCTCTATCTGAAAGGTCTAGAGGTGTAGATATATGACGTTTCTCTGAGAGATAGAGAAAGATCACATATTTTATCTCTCTAGAATCAATCCCTGGTGACTTACTTTGTTTCATGAAGTCATATTTTCTTGAATGATGTTGATGCTTGTGGATGTTCATTGGTGTCTGGGCATTGAAAAGTTAGATATTTATGGTAGTCTTTGCATTCTGGGCTTGTTTGTACCCAACCTTCTTGGGAAGGCTTTCCAGGTATTCGAAGAGACCTGGGTGTTGTGATCTAAGTTTTTGGTCACTGTAGTCATATCTGCATTAGGAGGCACCCCAAGCCCAGAAATGCTGTGGCTCTTGCAGACTTACAGAGGTACCACTTGGTGGTCTTGGATAAGATCTTGGATAAGGTCTGGATTACCAGGCAGATATTCTTTTTCTCTTCCCTTACTTTCTCCCAACAGACAGAGTCCCAACAGACAGAGTCTCTGTCTCTGTGCTGAGCTGCCTGCAGCTGGGGGAGGGGTGGCACAAGCACCCCTGTGGCCACCACCATTGGGACTGCCCTAGGTCAGCACAGCACTGTGTCTTACCCAAGGCCCATTATAACCACTACCTGGCTACCACCTTTGTTCACTCAAGGCTTTAGGGCTTTACAGTTAGCAGGTGGTGAAGTCAGCCAAAGCTTGTGTCCTTTCCTTCAGGGCAGCAAGTTCCCCCAAGCAGGTCCACAGATGCTGTTTGGGAACCAGGGCCTTGAGTTGAAAATCTTAAGAATCTGCCTTTTGTTCTATTCTACTGCAGCTGAGCTGCAGACAAAGCCATAAGACAAGTCTTTCCCACTCATCCCTCCCCTTCCCACAGGCAGAGGAGTCTCTCCCCATGGCCACCACCACCACAGGCCCATGGGGAGTACTGCCTGGGCTGCCACCAATGTTCACACAAGGCCAAGGGTTCTTCGATAAGCTTGTGGTGAATGCTGCCAGGCCTGGGACTCACCTCTCAGGGCAGTGGTCTCCCCTCTGGCCCAGGTCAGATCCAGAAATACTGTGCAAGAGCCAAGGCCTAGAATCAGGGACCCTGAGAGCCCACTTGGTGCTCTGCCCCACTGTGGCCGAGCTAGTACCTAAGCTGCAAGACGAAATCCCCTTTACTTTTCCTCCTGCTTTTCTTAAGTAGAAGGAGTCTCTCCCCATAGCCACCACAGCTGGGAAAGTGCTAGGTCACATCTGAAGTCAGCACATCTCAGAATCTCACTCAAGGGCCGTAGTGTGTACTACCTGGCTACAGGTGCTGATTATTCAGGGCCCAATGGCACTTTAGTCAGCAGGTGGTGAATACTATCAGGACTAGATCCTTTCATTCAAAACAGCAGGTTCCCTTCTGCCTTATATGGCCCATATAAGCCCAGGGTATGTCTAGAAATGTCATCTGGCAGTTAGGTCCTGGAATGGGTGCCTCAGGACTCTGCCCAGTGCCCTAATCTGCTGTGGCTGAGCTGGTATCCAAGTTGCAAGACAAGTCCTCTTTACTCTTCTCTCCTCAAGCTGAAGGAAGGAGTCTCTTTCAGAGCTGTGAGTTGCACTGCCGGGGGTTGGGAGAGGGGTGGCGCAAGCACTCTCTTGGCTATCTCAACAGGTCACATGCCCCTCAAGTCCACTGGCTCCAAGCGCAGATCAGATTTTCCTAGGAGTTGTAATCCTTGTGGCCTATACTGCCTTTCAAGTTTATTTAGAACCCCAGAGCCCTTTAGCCCATTCAGCAACTGGGATGGATGGTTCCCCTCTGGCTAGGGCTGGTCTAAATTCTCCCTCATGGGTACTAGCTGAGTGTGACCTCATGTTGCTTTCCACTGTAACAAGGCAACACTGAGTTCTAACACAAAATCCCACAACCACTACACTCTCCCTACACAGATTCTCTGTGCCATATGGCTCCTGCCGGGGATCGGGGGAGGGATGGCTCTGGCAATTCAAGACCATCTTTCCTACCCTCTTCAGTGCCTCTTTCAGTAATACAAAGTTAAAACCAGGTACTGCAATAATTTACCTGAACTTTGGTTCTAATGAAGGTGTGCATTTGTGTAGATAGTTGTTAAATTTGGTGTTCCTGTGGAGAAGAAAATTGGTAGAAGCTTCTATTCTGCCTTCTTGCTCTGCCTCCTGCGTTTTTTTAACTCAAAAATTACTAAAAGAGTGGACTGTGTGTATTCAACAGTCTTTGTGTCTCTGTTGTTCTGTAATTACATAACTTCACTTCTTAAGCTCTTTGCTTGCAACCATATTGAGCTGCTACTAGGTCAACAGTAAGGCCATTGTGATGGTCTTTGTAGCATTCTAGGGATAGGGACTACAGAGGCAGAACAGAAGTAAGAAAATTCAGATTCACTGAAGTAGACTTTCCATGTTTCCCAGCCCCTTTGAATACCTTTCCTATGTATGAGGAATTTTCCTCATTATGGGTTCCTCCTTTTCAAAGCACAAACCAGAAAACTCACTTTCCCATTATTTCTTGTAGCTGCAGTACAGACACATGAGCTGGGCTCCACTGATCAGACACAACATAAAGATAATTTTAATTCTAAGTAGAAAAAAGAGAGGAAGCAAGTATTGCACAGAATCCATTTTCCAGCAAGACTGGCTGTAGAAGCAGCCTGTTTTGGGGGGCAGCAGTAGTAGGGTTTGGGCAGCAAAGGTGTCATTTGAGATGGCTGTGTCCATGGCAGTAGCAGAGGCATCTCCACTGGACAGTGGCCACCATTCCTAGGTGCAAAGCCTCCAAGCCTAATTCTCTGGTCCTCCCAGTGGCTCCATGAGCTATGTAATGTCCTATAATAAATTCCTTCCTGTTTATACAGTCTAGAGAAGGCTCTGTTGTTTGCATTGAGAGTCGTGAATGAATCACCCATTGTATTAGTCAGGGTTCTCCAGAGAAGTAGAACCAATAGAATATATGTATATTATTATTATAATTTAATTTCCAATAATCATATAATACAGGGGTTTGTGTATTATTTGATTATTGGAACTCAAATAATAATATACATCTATTGGTTACATGTGTAGGATGTGCAGATTTGTTACACAGGTAAACGTGTGCCATGGTAGTTTGCTACACCGATCATCCCATCACCTAGGTATTAAGCTCAGCATCCTTTAGCTATTATTCCTGATGGCCCACCTCCCACCCTCC
The DNA here is from genome assembly GCF_008728515.1 of Papio anubis. NCBI lineage: Eukaryota > Metazoa > Chordata > Mammalia > Primates > Cercopithecidae > Papio > Papio anubis. Next base: position 92,088,769 of record NC_044988.1, on the reverse strand, counting down.
AACAAGCCCCAGTGTGCGTTATTCCCCACCACGTGTCCATGTATTCTCATCATTCAGCTCCCACGATTAAGTAAGAACATGCAATATTTGGTTTTCTGTTCTTGCATTATTACTGAGAGAGGTAGAAATATATATATATATAGAGAGAGAGAGAGAGAGAGAATATATATATAAATATAAACATATATATATATCTTGAATATATATATATGGAGGATACACTATACTATATATATGCACATATCCTCCATATCCATGGGTTCCATATTTGTGAATTCAACCAAATGCAGATCAAAATATTCAAAATAATAATACAATAAAATAATACAAAGAAAAATATAGTATAAGAACTAGCATTTACACTGTATTAGGTATTGTAAGTAATCTAGAGATGATTGAAGTTATACGGAGACTGCACATAGGTTATATGCAAATACTGTAGCACTTTATATAAAGGACTTGAGGAACCACAGATTTTGGTATCTACAGCGATCCCTGAAACAAATCCCCCACAAATACCAAAGAATGGCTGTATATAGCTTTATTTTTAGAAATTAATTCACACAATTGTTGGGGCTGGCAAACCTGAAATCCGTAGGGCAGACTAGCAGGCTGGAAACTCAGGCAGGAGTTGATGGCTATAGCCTTGAGGCAAAGTTTCTTCTTTTCCACAAAACTGCAGTTTTTGTTCTTAAGGTCTTTCAACTAATTAGGTATGGCTCACCCAAATTATTTAAGTACTCTTTTACTTAAAGTCAACTGATTGTAGATGTTAATCACATCTACAAAATACCTTCACAGCCACACCAAGATTAATGTTTGATTAAATAACTGGGTGCTATAGCCCAGCCAAACTGACAAATAAAACCAACCATCACATCCACCAAATCAAAACTCCAGGAACAAATGTTCAAATTACAAGCATTAAGATTATTTACTCTCAAGAAGCCTTTTTGGTGCATTTAGCCTGTTTCCCTTTGCAAAACTTTCATGTGCAGTTGCCCGTGCTAAGCAAAGTCTACCTAATCTAGGCACCTGCATTCAAGAGAGGAATACCTCTGGAACCCATCCCATTCTTCTATCCCCAAAGCCCTTCCCCTGGCTGCCATCAGCTCCTGGTTGGACCACAACTGTAGCCTCCTCAGTTCTGCCAGCTTCCTGTCCATCCTGCTCTGCTCTGTCATCCACCCTTCCCCAGGGTGCTTTTTCCAAAACACTCATCTGATTGCATCTTCACTGATTAAAAGTCCCTCCAGGCCATTAAAGTGCTTGTGTCACTCAGCCCAGCAGCCATAAAGGCTTGATTACAAGCAACAGACACAAACTCCAACTGATTTAAGCAAAAGAGGAATTCCTGGAATAGGTCACCGGATGGAAGGAAAAGCTAAAGTCTTGAGAAGGGCAGGGATCCAGGCTGCCCCGGGGATCTCAGAAGCAGAAACAAATTGACCATCTTGTCAGAGCCAGCTGTGGGGATGAATCAGAGTCAGTGACCTCAGTCTCCATGTGCCAGTTTTTAAGGAGAGGGTGTCTGATTGCCCAGGATTGATTCACAGGCCCACCCCTTGACCAGAATGCACCCCTGATAGAACCACCAAGACTGAAATTAATAAGAGAGGAGAGGATTCTCAAGCAAAGTAAGAGGTATTAGCAGAAGAGGGGAAAGAGAATCTGCAAGAAAGGACAGGACACAAGCTCTTCATGGACACTTCCAGCATCCAAAAGATCTTTCCACATCAGAGCCACTGCTACAGCAGGGAAGGATTGCATTCCCTGCATTCAGCAGGGGCCAGAAGGAATGATGGGAGCAGTTTCCAGGCAACTAAGGAGAAACAGGATTTTCTGGACTATAAGACAGGAGACTTAACACCAAGGACTGTCAGACTGAACTCTAGTTTCCCCTGTTGTTTCTGGGCCATAGTTCTTCCTGAGAAATGCTAAGCCCAAAGTATGGATCATGAAGAACCTTCCCTCAACCCCTCATCTTACCGCTCTGTCCTCTCTCTCAGCTGCCTACAGAGGTCCTGAGAAAAGGGTCTCGGGACTGGGGTGGAGGGCTGTCTGCCCTGAGATCACTGCTGTTGGGTCTCTGGTCTTGAAGAGCGCAGTAGGGGAGGACAGAGCAGAGGGGGTTAGAGGGGAAGTCACACTTACCTTGTATATATCTATCTTATTTCATTGTTTCCTTATTTATGGTCTGTTTCTCCGCCACTGGAGTGTGAGCTCCATAAGGGCAGAGCCTTGTCTGTATTGATTACTCACTGCTGTGTCCCCACACCTGTTACAGGAACTGGCACATAGTAAGCACTTAGGAAAATACATATTTGGAACTGAATGAGTAGCCTGAATATCAGGTGGAGGCTACACTCCACCATTCTGTCTTTGACCCTGAGCCAGACAGGCAAGATCAGGCCTGGAACTGACTCAAACCAAGAATCAAGAGGAGCACAAGCTCTGGACTCAGCCTGCGTTTGGCGTGTCACACGACGACTCTGAGGCTGCTTCCTTGGTTTTGAAATGCAGATTATACCACGCACTTCACACTGTTGGTGTGAGAACAAATGAGAATTGAAAGTGTGAAATTGGCACACAGGATGTGCTCTCCTCCCCGGGTGCCCCTCTGTTGTTTGCTCTGTAAGGGAGGAAGTTGTTTTAATCAGATGATGAGAACTGAAAGTTATATCTCCCGGGGCTGGGGCAATGGGTATTTTAGGAGAGCATCCTGAAAAGGGCAGTGCCTGGCCCGCAGGGAAAAAGAAAGCACCAGTGGTAACATGTCTACACAGTGATGGGCCCAAGGATCCCAGCAGAAAATCTCATGCTGCAACCTCTAGCACGCCCAGCTGTGGCTAGGAGAAAGGCTAGCCACATTCGGTTGCCTCTGCTTTGGGGGATGGGACCAAAAGAGATATATAACAGGCAACTTTAGAAAGCGAATTTTATTAGCTTCATGAGAAACAGCTGCCATGAGTCAAGACCTGGATGGGGATAGAGCCCTGGTAGCTTCCAACCAAAGGCATGAATAAAGCCCACCTGTTCTCTCTACATCCTCAGACCAGGGTCTTAGTGGGGGTCCCAAGAAGAACACCCCACCTCCTTGCCCCCTCAGTGCAGGCACAGATTCAGGGAATGCATTCTTGTTGGACCTTAGGATCTCCCGCTCTATGATATCTCACTGAACAGGAAAACGAATCAAATCCACATTCTAGAAACTCAGATGCTGACAGATTTGGGATACGAGCCACTGTTCTGGATCATCAGCCAGGAACACAACACTTTGAATCACCAATCAGAAAGTCAAGATTCTGGAATGCCAAATAAGAACCCCTTAACTTTCTAGCAGATTTCATCAGTAGCTCCACATTCTAGAATGCCTGTGTTACAAATCAACCAGAAATCTGACATTCTAGGTTGTCAACTAAGAACCCAGTATTCTGGCAGACCAAATGAGAACTACTCCTAACAATCTGATGGGCTAACAAGGAATTCAGCATTCTGGAAGAACAAATAGAACACAATATTCCAGATAATGAGTGAGACTTGAAGTTCTAAATGTCAGCCCCAACACTCACCATGCCAAACCAGAAAACGAGCATTTAAGACCATCAGCCCTGGTCTCAGCATCTGGAATGACAAGCACAAAGCTCTCCCCTCCAGAATGCTGCTTTCCTGCCCCTCAGAGCTCTGTGGATGGTCGCTCCACAGCAGGCCCATCATCCTGACTGGCATCCGGCACACGGAAGGAAACATAGGGACAGGTCTTGGTGTTGAGGCAGACCAGCTTCTTCAGTGTGGCCGTCTTGACGATGTTAAAGCCCATCTCGCCACCAAAAGTGCTCGGCTTCCAGTACTCCGGAGAACAGATGGGATTCCCTAGGAGACCCTTGAGGGAAAAGGGAGCCCCAATCTCTATCATACTCTCCCCAAAGATAGAGTTTGGATGGCACTTTTCAAGAAGCAGCCCAGGGTAGAACTCCAACGCGTCAATGTCTCCATACAGCTCCTCCAACTCCGCTGCCATCTCCTTCTCTCCTACAAGGAGATAAGGGGAAACGCTAGCCTCAGATCCATGATGCCATTAAGGTCAACCTGGGGTGTGACCCTTCTCTGTCCACCTTTTTCTGGGGATAATAGGGACTCCAGGAGAATAACTTGAGCAACTGAGCATGTGCCCTAGAATTTGGCCTGGTTGGCACTGGGGAAAAGGGTCAAGAAGAAAATCACAAATTGCTCCTCCTCAGGGACTGGGTCTAGGGAAGGAAAATGCTACTAAAGAGAAAGTCAGAGGCCTAGATCTGCCCCCAAACAGCCTGTAAGCTTGAGCAACTCTGGGCCCTAATTACCTGATGATTACAGAAAGGAGAATGCTCCCCATCTTGCTTCCTTCACAGACAGATTTCAAGACCTTAGCCTGGGCCAAGCCCTTTTATTACTAGAGCTCAAAGATGTAACATGTCCGAGCTCACACAGAAATTCAGTGGCAGTGTTCCTTCTGCCCTGGGGACCATTTGCCATGGGAGACTAAAGAATAACAAAGATTGCTGTTTCAGGATCTCAGGGAGCTCAGGTACAGAATCTGCTCCACTCTGCAATACCCACATGTTCACGGATAGTGGCCAATGGGAGACAGATGTGGAGCTTCCCTGCTTCCCTGCCCAGTTCCTCAAATCCATCCTCCATTGGGAACTCTCATGGGCCATGTCACACCCTGCTTCAGTGGCTCCCCACTGTATGTGACAAGGGTTGGCAACTTGGCTGCCCAATATCTGAGGATCTTGGGGGATATATATATATATACTCGCATATATTTATATATATACATATATATTTATATATACATACATATTTATATAGATATGTGTATATGTATACATGTATACATATGTATATGTATATATGTATACATATGTATATGTATATATGTATACATATGTATATATACTCTTCATATATATTTATATATGTATATATACTCTATTCATATATATTCATATATATGTATATATACTCTATTCATATGAATATGCAGATTCTTGGGCACCACCCAGGATGGTTGAATCAGAATCTGTAGGACAGGCATCTGAGATTTGGTATTTTAATCAGCTTTCTAAGTGATTTTTATGCAGCTGGCCCATAAGTGGGTACTTAGAAAGCACTAGACAGAATAAAACCCAAAATATTTAGTATGAAAGCCAAGATTCTACACGGTTTGGCCCCAACCTTCCATCACTAATCACCCTCACAGCATAAGCCCCTTGCCCCAGCCACATCTACAACTGTTTCCCCAGATACCTGCTGTCTGACCTCTATGCCTTTGTACTTTCTATGGCTCTGCCTAAAATGCTCCTCCTTCTCTTCTCCCACTGGAAACTGCCATTTGTTCTCCAAACCCAGCCGAAAAGTCACCTTCTCTCCCCAAGCAGGATTATTTACCACCCCGGCACAGCACTTCCACGGCCGTTATAAGTCTGGTTGTTACACATTGCCACATGTATGGTCCCGTTCTATTTCCTTGATGTCTCCCTGACTTTGCTGCCAGTCCCTCAAGGGCAGGGACTGCATCCAGGAAACAACTGCTCACCTACAAGCTCCTGGAAGGAGGTGTAGGGCTTCATGCCAAACCTCTTGCGGTACTCATTGAAGGGTTGCAGCCGCATCTCCCGAGACTCCCTGATGACATCCACAGCCACGTGCAGGACGTGGTGGTCCATGTTCCTGCCCCCACCGATCTGCCGAGAGAGAAGTACAGCAGTGGTCTGGGAGCCAGGCCAGGCTGTCCTGGAGCCTGGGTAAGTTCCTGGGACAACAGCTTCCAATGGGAGTCCCTTCTGAGCTAGGATGGAGAGTGCTGGACAGCCTAGCAGCTGTGATGCTGTAGACCTGCCCCTGGGCCTGCTGCTGTCATGCTGTCTCAGGAAGCCCCTCTGAGTCTCAGCTTCTTCATTTTTTTGTGTGAGTTTTTTTTTTTAGACAGTGTCTCACTCCATTGCCCTGGCTGGAGTGCAATAGCACGATCTTGACTCAGTGTAGCCTCAACTTCCTCAGGCTCAAGCAATCCTCCCACCTCAGCTTCTCAAGTAGCTAGGACTACAGGCACGTGCCACCATGCCTGGCTAATTTTGTTTTATTTTATTTTTGTAGAGGTGAGGTCTCACTATATTGCCCAGGCTGGTCTCAAACTCCTGGCCTCAAATGATCCTTCCACCATGGCCTCCCAAACTGCCAGGATTACAGGATGAGCCATCACACCCGGCAGCTTCCTCATCTTTGAAGTGTGGAATGGACCAAGAGGACCTCTCTTGTGGTTCACACTGCTCCCCAGTCCGTTGAATTACACCAACAGGTAGTGTAACCCCCTGTGAAGGGAGGGAAAATAGGACTCAAAGCTCAGGTAACCTGGTGAGATAAAAGAGGCTGCAGAAAAAGCTTCTGATTACTAACAGTTAAGGCGCATTAGTCTAAAGAAAGCTCTGGTGCTGGCCAGGCACGGTGGCTCGCACCTGTAATCCCAGCTATTTGGGAGGCTGAGGCAGGTGAATCGCTTGAACCCAGGAGACAGAGGTTACAGTGAGCCGAAATCATACCACTGCACTCCAGCCCACGCAACAGAGCAAGACTCCATCTCAGAAAGAAAGAAAGAAAGAAAGAAAGAAAGAAAGAAAGAAAGAAAGAAAGAAAGAAAGAAAGAAAGAAAGAAAGAAAGAAAGAAAGAAAGAAAGAAAGAAAGAAAGAAAGAGAGAGACAGAGAAAAGAAGGCTGTGGTGCTTAGGATGAAACAATAATGTTCATGCTTAAGAGATAGTCATTTTAATAGAACAACTATAATTGGGCAAAAAAGAAAGGCATGGTTGGATGAAATCATATGAGCAAAGCAAGCAGAGGATGGTGCCAATTACAGCTTCACAAGCTGTGGGGCTGTTGAGGGTTGAACTGTGTTCCCCAAAATATTAAATATCTGTTGAAGTCCTAACTCTCTGCATCTGTGAATGTATCCTTATTTGGAAATGAAGTCTTTGCAAAAGTAATCAATTTAAGATGAGATCCTACTGGATTACGGTGGGCTCCAATCCAATAACTGGTGTCTTTATAAAATGAGGAAAGACAAGCTCAGGGAGTGCACCACAGGATGATAGAGGCAGAGACTGGAGCTCGATGCCTCTGCAAGCCGAGGAATGCCAGGGACTGTTGGCCACCATCAGAAGCCAAGGAGGCATAGAGCCTTGAGAGGGAGCATGGCACTGCTGACACCTTGAATTCAGACTTCTAGCCTCCATCTGTTGCTCTGAGCTTCCCAGTTTGTGGTACTTTGTTGCAGCAGCCTAAGGAAACTAATATAGGGACCTTGGGCAGCTATTCGAGCTAAGTTTGAGTTCCCACATATGTAAAAATGGGGAAGGGAAAAGCATCTACCTGATATGGCTGTGGTCTATTTAAATGGGATAAACTATGCAAAGCTGTTATCTCAGTATTGGTCACATGGGAACCCCTGAGAGGGTAGCCATGCACAATGGTTACCAGGGAAAGCCTGTCTTAACATCACTCACTCTTCTTAATATCCTGAGAGTCGCCTGTAATCCCAGCACTTTGAGAGGCCTAGGCAGGCAGATCGCTTGAGCCTAGGAGTTCAAGACCAGCCTGGGCAACATGGTAAAACGCCATCTCTATTTTTAAAAAAAAAAAAAAAATCTTGAGAGTCAATACATCTCTGTGGTCTTTCTGCCTTGTGCCAGGTACGATGCCAGGGCTCTTCACACACATCATCATGGTCATTCCTTGAAAATGTTTTGAAAACTGTCCAGCCTCACGCAAAGGTTACTGTCTCTGATCATGTCTTGTGTCCCCACAAAGAACCATAAAGAAACCCATAAAGAGGCCATAAAACAGCCAGCAGCTGCCCACCTGTGGCAGCAAAAGCTAATTTCAGTCAAATTATCAGAAGGAAATGGAAATCCATGTATGCCACATCTTCATGACAGGGCTTAGGGACGAGGATTAGAGAGAAGCAGAGGACTGGGAGGCAACAGGGGAGCCAGAGACTGCGATGAAGCAGATAGGAGCTTCCGAATGTGGAGAAGGGGAGATTGAGGAAGGAGTTGGCTGGGAATTGCAGGGAAAGAGAATGCATTTGTTTGCTAGGGCTGCCATGACAATGTACCACAGACTGAGTGGCTCAAACAATAGAAATTATTTCCTCCGGCCGGGCGCGGTGGCTCAAGCCTGTAATCCCAGGACTTTGGGAGGCCAAGACGGGCGGATCACGAGGTCAGGAGATCGAGACCATCCTGGCTAACACGGTGAAACCCCGTCTCTACTAAAAAAAATACAAAAAAAAAAAAACCAAACAAACAAACACTAGCCGGGCAAGGTGGTGGCGCCTGTAGTCCCAGCTACTCTGGAGGCTGAGGCAGGAGAATGGCGTAAACCCAGGAGGCGGAACTTGCAGTGAGCCGAGACCCGGCCACTGCACTCCAGCCTGGGCGACAGAGCGAGACTCCGTCTCAAAAAAAAAAAAAAGAAATTATTTCCTCTGTCTGGAGACTGGAGGTTCAAGATCAAGGTGTTGGCAGGCTTGGTATCTTCCGAGGCCTCTTTCCTTGCCTTGTAGATGGCTGTCTTCTCCCTACATCTTCATGTGGCCTTCCCTCTGTGTGTGTGACCTAATCTCTTCTTCTTATAAGGACACCAGTCACACTGGATTAGGGCCCACCCTAATGACCTCAATTAAACTTAATTACCTCTTTAAAGACTTTGTCTCCAAATGCAGTCACATACTAGGTTCTGGCGGTTAGGATTTCAACATATGAACTTTAGGGGAACCTCAATTCAGCCCATAGTGGAGGCTTATGATTTAATAAACACCATAGGCAGGCACCATTACATATATTACCATACCCTGAATGTCCTTATGTTCCTCAAATTGCCATGTCCTCTGACTTCCATGCCTTTCACCCATGCCGTAATCTCTATCTGGAACACAGCCATCCCCTGCCACTAACACCACCTCTTACCCTGGGAAATCTCTATCCCTCCTTCCAATTTCTGCTCAGACATCACTTCTTTTCCCATAACCCACAACTCTGGGTCAGATGTCCCTCCCTGACTCCCAGAGCATGGTGGGTTTTTGTACTGTGGTTTATAGCACACTCTTAGAATTCTGATAACATAGAAGAAGCTCTTAGAACAGTGCCTGACACACAGTAAGGGCCCTAATGCTGTTAGCTGTCATATGACTGCCATCACTTTCTAGGGTGTGAGCACTAAAAGATGAGCCAAGAACCACATAGGTCTTGTTCCCACTACATCTCCAGTACCTGGCATAATGTCTGGTATTGTGGAATGAACAAATGAACCAAAGAATTCATGCAGGAATGCTTACAACTGCCCTGTAGAAGTGACATTAGCCCCATTTTACAGAAGAGGAACTGGAATTTGGACCCAGGTCTGCTGGATCCCTCAGCCCACCTGCCCTCACCAGCACTCCTCTGGGGCTTACCCGGCCAGCGCTCTGGCGAGAGAAGGCATCCACCAGGGCCTCGACCCCATAGTCCACCAACATGGAGGTGTTGAACAAGAACTGCTCATAGCTGTACTCCTGGGAGCCCACCTTGAAGGAGTCAGGCATGAGGGGGTGCCAGTGGTAGAGATGGTTGAACTCCATGGCAATGCGGTTGCGGTACTGGAACTGGACACCAAACAGCAGCTCTGGGTCAAACTTTAGCTGCAGGAAGTAGCCACTCAGCTGCTGCACGTACTCCTCGATGACAATCCTGATGGTCTCCCCTGGGCAGGGAAGGATTGGAAATAAAGTCAGCCAAGCACAGTGATTTAGATGCCCAGCTTGGAAAGCAGGCCAGTTCATGAGAGGTGCTTGCTTTTGGTCTGTTTATTGTTGTTGTTGATGCTTATTTTTATTTTTAGAGACAAGGTCTTGGTCTGTCACCCAAGCTGGAGCACAGTGGTACAATTACAGCTCACTCCAGCCAGGACCTCCCGGGCTCAAGCAATCCTCCCACCTCAGACACCCAAGTAGCTGGGACCACAGGCATGCACCACCACACTTAGCTTTTTTTTTTTTTTTTTAAGAGATGGGGTCTCGCTATGTTATCCAGGCTGGTCTTGAACTGCAGGCCTCAAGCCCTCCTCTCACCTCAGCCTCTCAAAAGCCCTGGAATTACAAGTGTGAGCCATCATACCTGGCTTTGCTGTTGATGTTTAATTTTGTTTGGCCTCTTCCATTTTGTCTCTTTGTAACAGGATGTGAAAATAGAACTTTTGGTCTATTTTGACTGAGGTCTCAAGACAAGAGCACCAGCTACTCCCACATTTCAGAGGGAGGTTCTAGGCCCAGCTAAGCAGGACATGCAAAGGAGGTGTCCAAGAATTGGTCTCGTGACCTCCCTCCTGAAGCCCATTAAAAGAAGGTGGAGAAACTACAAAAGATGGAAAAGTGGAGGATTTACTGGTGAGAACTGTCATCATGCTGACACCCTTGGTGATAGAGGGGGACTTCAAGGAGATCACTCAGAGCTGCTGCAGTGGCAAAAGGGAATACTGAGGACAGAAGGGGAGCCCAGCCCTAAATATATTTCAAAAAACGTATTTCCTATATGTTCTTACATAACAGGATTCTTATAAATAAATTTTTACTCTGCCCCCTTTGTAGCTATAACCAGCTAGAAAGCAAAAAGCCAGAGAAGATGCAAATTGAATATTCTGTAACAAAATTAAAACTGGGCAACTAGATACTGAAAGAAACTGATATTTAGGCCAATTAGCCATTAGACAAATTGGCTTTTAGAAGTTGATCTGGAGCTACAGACTGTGGGATCAGTAGACCTAGATTCAAATCTTGGCTTTATCACTTCGAGCCACCTGAGCTTGGGCTGAGTTACTTAATCTCTCAAAACCTCACTTTCCTTAACTGTCAAATGTGTGTTATAATAATATCAGTGTGGCCGGGTGCTGTGGCTCATGCCTATAAACCCAGAACTTTGGGATGCCGAGGCGGTAGATCACCTGAGGTCAGGAGTTCAAGATCAGCCTGGCCAACATGGCAAAACCCTGTCTCTACTAAAAGTACAAAAATTAGCCAGGCGTGGTGGTGGGCACCTGTAATCCCAGCTACTCGGGAGGCTGAGACAGGAGAATGGCTTGAACCCAGGAGGCAGAGGTTGCAGTGAGCCAAGATGACGCCATTGCACTACTGTCTGGGCAACAGAACAAGACTCCATCTCAAAAAAAAATAATAATAATAATAATAATAATAATAACATCAGTGCAATACTATATTACGGTTGTTGAGAAAAGTAGATAATGAATACAGCGAAATTGCTGACACAGTGCTTGGCATAAGAGGGGGTGTCCATATATGTCGGCCAAAAGTAGGAATACTAAGTGTAGACGTGAGGGGGAATCCCTTTCCAATACTCGCATGTCACAGAAGATCAGACTGAGGCTTGCAACCCCTTCCCATTCAAGAAGATCCCCCTTCGTGATGGAGTGGAAGTAGCATAAATTTTGGTGGCAACCAGACCTCAAGTCTCCATCTGCTGAGTGTCCCTGGAGAATTCACTTAACCTCCCTGAATCTTGATTTTCATAGGGTAATCATACCTGGCTCATGAGGTTGTAGGGGAGTTAAATGAAGCACTGGATGTGTGGTGCCCTAGGGTCCTGCCTTTGGTCACAGCTTCATCTCCAGCCAGTGTGCTGGGCAGCCTCCAGTTTTCTCTGGTCAAGGTCTCTGCGATGCTGAAACTTCAGAACCAGCCCCTCTTCCCTCTAGTGACTGTTCCTATTCCCAGTGCCTGGCTCTTTGTGGCTCCAGTGAATTAGGCTCTATAATTGGGACCAGCCAGGCCCAGTGGTGCCCAGAGGTGGGGGAAAGGAGTTACTGGTGACTCAGAGTGAACATGGTCTGGACAGGGATGTCAGGGGCCAAGCTCCCAGGCCGGAAACCATCTGACATTTTAGGTTGCAGACTCGCCCCCATAGGGAACACAAAAATATCCTGTCCCTGAGTCATCTAGAAGCTACCAAACTGCAGGAAGGTAGATACATGCAGGGAAGGGAACATGAAGATTCCTGAAGGCAAGGCAAGCTAGAGTTTGACCCTGCATATGCTGGGGACCACAAGTGTGCATCTGGGTGCAGCACATGGGGGAACTGAGACTCAGGGTGGCTAATCAAATGTGCTGAGTCACCCAGCTAATAATCAACCATCACAGTCATCCATTTTTCTGAAGGCCTGCTATGTGCTAGGTGCCTTCCCATCCATGATCTCAATAAATCCTTACAATCATCATTCACCCCAATGTACAGATTTGGAGACCGAGGTTTACAGAGGTTGAGGGGCCTGCTCAAGGTCTTCTGGCCACTAAGCAGAAAAGCAAGGATTCTAATCCCAGCCTCCACCTCTAAATACCCCCCAGCCCCCTGCTTCTCAGGATGGAGGGCATGACCTTCCAGGGCAGGGCAGGTCTGGAGTCCTCACCTATAAGGATGAGGCGGGTCGTCTGGAAAAGCTGCTCATCACCCCAGGTGGGGTGCTCAGCCTTCAGCAGGTCACACACACGATTGTGCTCACGTAGCCAGAGCGTGGCATACAGCATGAGCCCAGGAAGCAGCCCAAACACCTCCTGGCCCACGGCCATCTGGCTCTGGGGCGGGGTGCCTCGGGGGTAGTGCATCAACACAGGCGCCTCTTCTACCGAGGGCGGGTACACTTCTCCGTCCAGCACCTGTGGGATGGGGCCACCTGGCAATCTAAGGTTGGGGGTCACCCCCAGCTGCCCACAACCAACTCCCTCCCACTCCTGCTGGAGCTGCCAGTTCCCCTCAGCCAAGGCTGTTGATTCCACCTCCAAAATGTCTCTTAAAATCAGTCCCCTGCTCTCTATCTCTACCACCACTACCTCAAGCAACCCACCCTCATCTTCCACTCTGACTCCTTTCCCTAAGCGGGTTCCCTATGTCCACTCCTATCCCCAAACAGGCCAGTCTCTACACTGCACCCAAGCAAAAAAGAAAAAAAGAGAGAAAAAAAAAAAAACCATTAAAAAGAAAAAATATTGCATCATGAGCTGACTTAAAACCTTTCCAAATACTCTCTCTGCTCTTGGCAGAAAGTAGAATTCCTTAGCACGGTCCCCACAGACATCTCCACCTTCCCATAAAGTCATTGTTACCCTCGATCGCTAGGCTCAACAAATGCTCCCATTTTTATACTCCCTCCAAGTCGCCAAGCTGCTCTCCACCTCTAAGCCTTTGTACTTGTTAAACCCTCTACCTGGAAAGTCCTCTCCCATTCTTAGCATCCCTAACTCCTCCTTATCCTTCATGCAACTCTGGGTTTATTTGTAACTTCCTAGGGAAGTTTTACCCACCATCCAAACACTCTAGCGGCACTCACAGCTTCTCCTTGGTGGCAGCTACAAGTGTACCTAATTATTTGGCAACTTCTTCATTCATTCAGTAAATACATGCCAAGAGACTACTACATGCCAAGTCCTGTTCTTAGTCCTAAAGATTCAGCATCGAACTTTGCTTTGGTGCTTGCCTAAGATTTACATGATCCAATATGGTAGCCACTAGCCATGTGTGGCTGCTGAGCACTAGAAACTTGGCTAGTGTGAATGGAGAACTGAATGTTACTTAGTTTATTTTATTTAGGTTTTTCTTAATTTCTATTTGAATTTTAAAACTGATACTTCAGCTGTTGGAAAATCTTTAAGGATGCATGGAACAAGTCGGACGTGTCACAAGTTGGACATATCACTCTACTTATTCAGCTGTACATTTTATGAAATCTTAATACAGATTAGATCACTCCAGTGAAAACTGAGCATCCAAATTGAGAAGTCCTGTGAGTGTGAAATATATACCAGATTTTGAAGCTTCAGCATGAAAAAAGAATGTGACATATTTTATTAACAATGTATTGATTACATGTTAAAATGCTAATCACCTGGACATATTGCATTAAGTAAAATGTATTATTAAAATCCATTTCACCTGTTTCTTTTTCCCTCTTAATATGGACATTAGAAAATTTTAACTATGTATGTGGTTCACATTATATTTCTGTTGGACAGTTCTGATTTAGACAAAAGCCCTCGTAGAATGAGCATCCTGAAGTTTGTCTGTGGTTTTTTGAGGGCAGGGCCCATAACTATAATGGTCACTACTCAATCACCTGTGCCAGGTATACTCTCGTGTCCAATTAATATTGTGGAATAATTAAATAAATACATGCAGACTACAAATGTTCATCTCCTATTGAGCTCCAAAATCCACCTCCCTGGCTGACATGGGAGGCCACGTCTGCTCCTCACTGGCTTCTCACACCTGCTGCCTCCTCCCAGGGTATACTGTCACTCCTGGCACACGCCTCCCACTCCCGTGGTTGGCCCTCTCAGGACATGACCCAGAGCCCTCCCGCCCCCAAGCAGTCTTTGCCAGGGAAGACCATGGGAGACCCTTCCCTCTGCCCTACCCCCTGGCCCAGCACTACCTGGTATTTGAGTTTCCCATCCTTAAAGAGCCGCAGTTGATACTGACGTTCCAGATTGTCTCCATAAATGTGACCAAGGTCTACCTGTGGATAGAGAGGAGTTCCCTCAGGTCACCAGGGTTCCGGCCCACTGTCGATGACATGTGTGTGCCAAATTAGGTCCAGAGCAGTTCTGAGCCCTTCCTAGGTACTCACCCCATGGCCCAAGGCCTTGGTGAAGCCAGGACCCATCTTGCCAGAAGTTTTGAAGAACTGGTGGGTGAAGTGTTGTGCAAAGAAGGCAAACATGAGGTTCGTGCCTTGGGGGTCAGGTATGAACTTCCTCCTGAGCAGGAAGCGGCGGGCCAGGAGCTGGGCATCTGGCAACTGCTTCTTCCCTGGTTGCGGGATAGGAAACAGCAGTACCTTCTCCTATCTGGATCTTGCTGCCCTAGGGACATCTGGGCTCACCAGGCAAACTGGCCCAAGCAGGAAGCCCAGAGTGGCCTCCTCAGGACCACCTCCCCACCACCACCAAGTAACTCACTCTACCAAAAGACTCTCGAAGTATTTATGGGTGAAGTGGCATGATTCTTAGAATTTTAAGTGGCATGATTTTTAGAATTTTATTTAAAATACTTTACAAAAGTATGAGAGGTGAGAAATGAAATAAGATGAAGAAATTGTGGGTAAATGTTGAAACTGAAAGATGGGTACATAGTTCATTCTACTTTTCTCTCCACTTTTGTGCATCTTTGCAATTTTGCCATAATGAAACGTTTCACCAAAAAGAAATAAAGAAACAGAAAAAAACAAACATGCACTCTCTTCCCCTGAGTCAAGGTTGCCTGTGTCTGCAACTGACTATGCCATTTGCTAGCTGTGTGAACACAGATAAGTCATCTCATCTGAGTGTCAATTTTTCCATCTTTAAAAAGGGGCAAATGATGCCCATTTGATACAGTGAATCTGAGGATTGCAAGAGATAATGTAAGCATGGCAGAGAACCAGTGGGTATAATTTTTTTAAATCAAAGGTCAGAAAGCTTTTTCTGGAGAAAGCCAGATAGTAAACATTTTAGTCTTTGTAGACCATACAGACATGTCACATCTATTCAGTTTTTGCTATTGTAGCAGGAAAGCAGTCACAGATGACACATAAACAAATGCATGTGGCTGTATTCCAATAAAACTACTTACAAAAATGGGGAGGTGGGCTGAATTTGGCCTGCAGGCTGTAGTTTGCCAATCTATTTTATTTATTTATTTATTTATTTATTTATTT
Source organism: Papio anubis (assembly GCF_008728515.1). NCBI lineage: Eukaryota > Metazoa > Chordata > Mammalia > Primates > Cercopithecidae > Papio > Papio anubis. The sequence continues at coordinate 92,072,995 of NC_044988.1, read as the reverse complement.
TTGAGACAGGGTCTCACTCTATTGCATAGGCCAGAGTGCAGTGCCACTCTGCACTCTGGCTCACTGCAGCCTTGACCTCCTGGGCTCAATTGATCCACCCACCTCAGCCTCCTGAGTAGCTGGGACTACAAGCACACACAACTACACCCAGCTAACTTTTGCATTCTTTTGTAGAGAAGGTGTCTCACCATGTCATCCAGGTTGGTCTTGAACTTCTGAGCTCAAGCAATCCACCCACCTCAGCCTCCCAAAGTGCTGGGATTACAGGCGTTTGTCACCACACCTGGCCCTGTCAACCTATTTTAAATGATGCCAATCTTTCTATGTCTGGCATAAAGACAAGTCATCCTTAGAATAAGTATTGAGAGGCCTTCCTTAATTATGTCAGTGTTAAATGAGTTGTCACCCAATGCCCTCACAGAAAGGAACAGAATATTTTGAGTTCTGGTAAAGGCACCTCTTCACAATGCATCAAGATGTGAGCCCTGATGTTGAAGGTTCAAGATCAATGGAAATTATTTGGATTAAGATGACTGACTGGGTTCCTCTGGCAGCAAAAAATATCAAGTACCCCTAAAGAAAATCCACCAAAAGGGAAGTCAGAGGGAGTGATCCATCAACCGTAATTTGGAATCATCACTCACTGACACTGGGCAAGCATTGATTTCAGCAAAGTTGGCAAGACCTAGCTAACCTGGTAGAACGGTCATGCTTTGGGAATAGCAGCTAACCATGTGATTGAAAATCATCAGAGTAGTGCCCCAAGCAGGGACAGGGTGCGAGGTTTTGAACCCAAAAAAGGACAAAACCATGAGGCTGCACAGGACTGGCATTCAACAGTGCCACCATGTGGCAGGAACTGAAGTATAGCAGCAGTGGACTAATGAGCCTCTCTTGTCCTCTTTGTACTTGACAATGAACAGATGGGTCTGAAATGAATAATATCCCAGGTTTTTGGATAATTGCAGGTGGCATGGGAAGGTCTTACAAAGAAGAACCCTGCCAGTGTGGCTAAGTGGAGTCTTGAGCAATGAAAGAAAAAAATGTGACTTATTTGTACCTTACACTGGTGAAGCAAGTAAAACTATTTACATTTGTAAAGAACCAAACACAGAGACAGCACCCAATAAATAGCTCACTATTCATTCTTTCCTACATCATAACTTCCAAGTCACATCCACCTCAGCGGGACCTAACTCATCATTAGAAAAGGATCAAGCAAAGAGGCACCCTGGAACTATGGAAACGTCGGTCTGACTCTAGGTGACCTCAGGCAAGACCCTCTGCTGCCCTTTCCTGTTCTCAGCCCAGGCTCTGGACATGTCATATGTCTTGCTTTGGTCTAGCCATCTGCAGAATTGGGTCAATAATTGTTCTTCTGCCTGATTTTTTCCAAAGAGGAGAACTGAGCACCTCCTGTGATCCCCAGGTCCAGCTCCTCACCCCATTTTACCTTTGGTTCCCATGGGTGTGGGGCAGTCTTTAGGCACAGAGGGCAGAATACGAGTGTAATAGCTCACGTTGGAGAAAGACTCCCAGCTGATGTAGTCATGTGCTGAGTTGTAGGTGGGGGGACTGGGGATAAGGTTGGAGCGCACTGCAGAGAGCAAAAATAATGGTGACAAGGGTGTTTCCACCCCCAGCTCCACCCCAGTTCCTGCCTCCTCCTGGATTGGGGCTTATTTTATCTGGCATCATAGACTCTCCCCACCCACTACCCTTATCAGATGTCAAGAATTCAAAAGGACTGGCAGGATTGCTTGCTCCCCCAGGTCAGGGGGCCCTGCCCCACACCCACCTGTGAGTACCAGGCGCATGAGCAGCTCTCGGATGAAGGTGGCATTGACAAACTCCCAGAACCAGCGCCCGTGTGTGAGCAGGAAGTGGGTGAAAGAGGGGCTGGGCCGCAATGAATTCCGGAGCCAGGTCCATAGGCCAGCTGCAGGAGCAATGGGAGTCACTCAGTTCGTCCCTCCTAGCAGGACCAGAAGTAGCCAGGGTGGAAGATGAGGCACTGAGGACAAGGGCCAGGATGGAACAGAGTAGCACCTATGGGGAAGTGGGTAAGGATGGAACCTTGGGAGCAATGACACATGACAGAGCCAGAACCAGGCGTGAGGACAGGGGCCAGGGCATGTGGTGAAGACTCACCATGAAACCCAGAAGCAAAGAGTAAGGGTTGACCAAGCGTGAGAGCTCATGCTGAAGCCAGGTCAGGGAGAGGGGCAGAGCCAGGCAAGGAAGGAGAACAGGGCCATGGCCAGAGAGGAGGGTAAGAAGTTAGGGTCTAGGAGAAGGGGCCCAGGGAGCAGGAGGGTGCAAGAGGGCACGAGTGAGGGCTGAAGGCCCAGCTCACGGATGGTGCAGTTGGGGCCGGAATAGCCCGTGCGGGTGCAGTCACACTGGTAGCGGTCAAGACCGAAGCGGACACAGATGCCCTGGTGCTGGCATGGATAGTAACAACAGGGATTCACTGTGGGTGAGAAATGGAGGTCAGAGACCATGCTAGGGTGGCCTCCTAACCCCCATCTAGCCCCTGATGGGGGAATGAGGAGCCAGAGGCGTGGACTTAAGTTGCAGCTCCGTCCTGAATCACGGGGTACCAGAGCTCCAGGGTTCCCCCAAGAGCCCCCCACCGTTCCCACCTCTGTGAACATAAAGCCCCAATCCTGACATTTCCACGCCCTGCTCTGGAACTCCAGCCTAGCCCACATCAGGCCCCCAGGGGAAGTGCCCCCTCCCTCCCTATTGCCACCAAATGGCAGCAAGAGAAGAGTCCAGAGCCCCGGCTGTGACACTGAAGGTTAAGAAAGAGCTGATAAAACTCCACAGCCACGAGCTTCTAGAGCGTTCACTTCCTGCCTAGTCAGAGTCCAGCAGTAAGGGCAGGCCGGGGCGGGGGGGCGGTCAGAAAAGGGACAAGGATGAGGAGGGGGACTTCTCCCAGACCACCACCCCAGGCTCTGAGCACCTGAACGCTAGGAAAACGAGATTCCTCACCACCCCTCCATTTCTGCAGAAGGTAGAGAAGAGCAGGTATCATTATGCCCACATTGCAGATGGGGAAATTGAAGCCAGAAAAAGGGAGAGCCAGACCTATAGTCCCACAAGTCTCACCAGACCAAATGCCCATCTCTTCACTTCCACTCCACCCCCACAGCCTCAGCAGCCAAGTCTAAGGAAAGAAGTTTTCCAGAACCCTGGGGACAGAGGATGGGTGTGCAGAAGGAAGGGGACTCCAAGGCCTCAGCTGCCTCAGCCCCCATTCCTGATGGAATCAGACTTGGCCCGCATCAGGGTGGGGTCTGGGCTCTAGGATCCAGAGGAAGGTCACAGACCAAGGGAATAGGACAGATAGGACTGGAAAGATCTTCTGGGAGGGTGCGTGGAGCTCTGGCGTCCACCCTGCTGCCTCCTGGAGAAACTCTATTAGGAAGTCCCTCTCAGCATCTAACCCAGATCCCTCAGACCACCACACCCTTGCTAAATCTGCCTCCGTGATTCTTTAGCAGCAAAGTTACAGACTCCTCAGGTTCAGTAGGATCCACTATCACCCCCACCACCACCATTGCTCAGTGAAGGAAGCTGAGGTTCAGGGAGAGGTGACAACTTGGCCAAGGAAACAGAACAGAGCTGGGTAGACCAAAAACTCCTAGCTCCTGGCAGAAGGCTCCATCTCTGATCCTACCCAGAAAACGCCGGGCGCCTTTCTGCAAACATACTTCCTTATCTGGGCTCAGAGCCAACGTTATAGGGAACATGTATTCTTTGTGCAACTGGTTATTGCAGGTCAAAAGGGTAGTGAAAGGCGGGAGCAGCTGAGGATGAAATACTGTCATCTCGGGGTGCTAGGATCAGAGAGCATGACCCTGGGCAAGACCTGTCCCCATCCCCTGCCCTGGTCTCAGTCTCCTCACTTCACAGCACAGGGCTTGACCCGGGCAGCAGAGTCCTCTTAGTCCCCACGTCGAAGACAGAAACACCACCACACACACACACACACACACACACACACACAAGCAAGGACCACAAGAATCATGCAAATAGTTTTGCTTAAGCCCTGGCAACTCCCTACAGCCCCACAATGGCCTCAGCAGGGGTGTAGGAGGGAGGGGTCGGGGGAAGAAGGCTGGACAAAAAGGCTTTATCAGGCAGCCACAGGCGAACCTGGCAGGCAGGATCCAGGGAAAGGGCCTGGCAGTACCCCAGCCCCGCCTCCCCCAGCCACAGGCCCAGAAAGGCCAAGAGTCCTCTGGATCAGCCCCCATGCTGGCTCAGAGGTCTGCTCCCCCGAGAAAGGACTTGTCACTCTTGCTGGAACTCTCCTTCTTGCCCCTCCTGCTGGCCTCTCTCAACTGCCCAGGAGCTCCTGTAGCACCCACTGCCCAGCTCCCAACCCTGGCACACAAGGCCCTCTAGGACTCAGGGTCCAGTTCTACCACTCTAAGGGCACAGGGGTTAGGCCTCCCCTAGGCTCAATTTCCCCATCCCTGCCACAGCAGGGATCTCAAAATGAACTCCAGAGGTCCCCGCAGTTCAAACACTCTGCGCCAGCCCCTCCCTTAGCCCCAAACCCTCAGCGTCTCCATCCTTTATCCAGGCTGTTAGCCTCCTTAATGCATTTCCTCCAAATCAGCTGAGCCCATGCCTTGCCTCCCCAAGAAGGCTTCCCCGAATGTCCACACTCCCTTCCTCCCACTCTCCCTTGTCCTGGCTCCGGGTTCCAATTCAACCTGCTCTTCTCCACCATAAGCTTCCAGGAGAAGGGACTCCCACCCCTTCCCTTCCCCGGCTTTCTCTTCCCCCAGTACAGGCTATGCACACAACTGGGGCTTAACCCAGGTCTGGGATCCAGATGTGGTAGCCAGAGCTTAACGAATGTTCGTGGAATAAATAAAATGAAGTGAGGAGACTGGCCACCTCCACCCTGACTAAAGGGAGTCCCTCATCTTCCAGACCCTCAACAGCTGTCTGAGGTGGAGCCAGAAGGCCTCCCGCTGTGGCCCTAGAGCTCTGCCTCCGCAGGCAGAAAAGCCACAAGCTCCAGACGCTGAAGCTGGAATGGCTGCCCACACCCTCCCCGCCAAGAGAAGCTGTGCAGAGCTGAGGCTCCTCCCTCCCAGGCCGGCCTGTCCAGCTTCCCCCCTCCTCCCCCGCGCTCCCCATGTTCTTTCCATAAACACCAGCTGCTCCGGGACAGGAAAAGTTCTCCCAGGAAGGACAACAGTGGGTCTGCTGCTGGTGCCCCAGGGCACCAGGTTGGGCAGAGAGGAGACTGGGTGCCACTAGACTACAGCCGGACCATCACAGTCCAGCCAGAAAGCCAGGGCTCTAGCTGACAAAGTCCACAACCTTCCACACCAACACTCATTTATCTCCCCAGTACTCCCTAGGAGAGGTAGGTGAGACTCCCCATTGCACAGTGAGGAATGTGAGGCCCAGAGAAAGCAGGAGGCTTGCCCAGATCCCTCTGCTTTGAAGTTGCAGAGTCAAGACTTAAACTTCCCCCTCCTCCTACTCCTGGAGGTGCCCAGGACTGGATTTGGGGAAGGGATGGAAAGGGAGAGTCGCTTTGATGCACAGACTGGGGATGACCCAGGTGAGGTGGATTTGTCACATTCCTTCAAAGTGAACCTTGAAAATCCAGAATGAATGAAACCAGGACCCAGGGGGATCACCATCTCCTGCCACAACCAGACCTTTAGGAAGTATTCATGCAGGAAGGCCTTCCTTCGGTCTAACTTCAATCCTACATGTTTTCATACCAACTCAGTTCTGCGCTCAGTGGAGGATATCCCTGTCCATCAAGAAAGAGAACCAGGGAGATGCAGGCACCGAGTCTAATTCAATTTGAGTCCCCCACACTCAGCACAGGGCCAGGCACCAAGTAGTTGTCCGGGAGAGTTGTATGAGAGAGCAGATGCTCTTACTGGCTGTGCATTCTTGCGCAAGTCCCTCCCACCTCTGGACCCTCATTTTTCTGTATATCCCATGAAGGGGGTGCAGCAGGTGGGCTAAAGGAGGCCTTCCATTCGACGTCCAGGCCTTCTACTCTGGGTAGAACCAATCTGTCCCTCTCCATTATTTGTATCAGTACAACCTTCCCACAACTGTCCCATCAGCAGAGAACTGTCCCATTTGCTCTCACTGAGTCCCCAAGACACGTAGAGGCAGACGTGACCAGCACACCACACTGCATGCCAGACACACGTGGCGGAAAGGCCAAGCTGCTAGTCCCCACCCCCACAGATGAGGACTGTCCAGGACTGCCTGGTTCCAGAACCTTTCCAAGGGTTTGGGCAAGGAAACATCCCCCAGCCCAAAAGTTAGGGCTCCAGGTCCAGGACTGAGCGTGACTAGGGGATAGGCACAGCCAGGGAACACCAGGTCCTCCAGGATGCGGAGGCGTCAGGCTGCAAGACTGCCCAGTGAAGAGGCAGGACCCAAATCCCCTAAAGAATAATATTTAGAGAGGCTCTGGGGACCTGGCAGCCAGAGAGAAAAAAAAGGGTGAAGGACCCTGACTGGTCTGGCCTGGGTCCCAGTTCCCACACCTAAGCACCACCGCACCAGAACTAGACAACTGGGCCCAGCAGCTGGAAGATCCTGCTGGAGAGGAAGCCCCCTCCTGGTCCACAGACCCAGCTGGTGCTGGCAGAGCAGGTGCAGGCACCTGGGCAGCCTTGGCACGGCTGGGATCTTGCCCCATGTGCCCGGGTCAGTTGGCCTGGAGCTCCTCTGCCTGGCACACAGCTCTGGTTGCCAGGTGGTGCCCTATCCCCATCTAGAAGATGGGCACTGAGTCAGGTCCAGAGACTAGAGGGGAAGTACTTGAGGATTCAGGGTTCACCGGTACAGCCTTGCCTCCAGGCTGGCCTCCATCTCCTCCCCTAACAGAGAGGGAAAGCAGCATTCTCTCCCGCCGCCTGCCCTCTCAGGTGAGTGCAGCCCTCATCTCTTCATCTCCTTTGCCTCTAGAGGCAAAACACAGGCTTTGGCTTCCTGGGGCAGATGCCCAAGTAGCTTGACCCTCAGTTTACTTGCAGACTTGGAAATACGAGGGCAACCCAGACCTTCGGCCCCTGCACTCCACCTGTCATTCGTTCTTTCCTAAATCCTTGCAGGAGCCTCAGTACCGGTTTTCCGGCCTCCAGTCTCATCCCCACATTATGCATCCATTCTCAGCCTCCTGCTCCCAATTACCCTTATGGTGTTTCATGGTTGAGTCTCTTACTGTTTCCCCCACCCGCCACCTCCTTCAAGGTCCAGTCCAAAAGTCATCAGATCCAAGAAGCCTCCCGCAATTCTTCGCACTGAGAGGCAGCTGCTCCCTCCCCTGAGTTCCGCACATCCCTGCTCCCTCCCCTGGGCTCCTCACACCCCTGCTCCCTCCCTTGAGCTCTCCACACCCCTGCTCCCTCCCCTGGGCTCCCTACACCCCTGCTCCCTCCCCAGGGCTCCCCACACCCCTGCTCCCTCCCCTGGGCTCCGCACACCCCTGCTTCCTCCCATGAGCTCCGCACAGCCCTGGTCCCCTTGGATGACAGTCTGTTGGCATTTCTGGCTCCACCATCAGCCTGTGAGCTCCTCCCAGCTCTGTGTCTCCAGGCCCCAGCCAAAGACTGGTATAAATAAGCCCTTGGGAATGAAAAAAAAAAAAAAAAAAAAACTCCATGTAAACATTTATTATATAAAAGGAAACAGAAAAGGCAAAGAACAAAATAGCATAGACCGTGGCTCATTGTGCATTACTGAATGGACTAAAAAAGAACACAGGCGAGTAGCCCTGTATACCAAGAGTGCCTGGATGGAGCCAGCTGGGGGCTCAGAGGAAGTGCTGGGCTGATCCAGGGACTGACAAGATGGTTCAGCGAGGCAGCCTGATGAGCCCCTTCTACTCCCCACCACCAGCTCACTGTGAGGACTCAGACAAGTGGCCTCACCCCCTCTGGGCCTCAGAGTCCCCTTCTGTAGACTGGGTCTAACGCACGTCTCTGGCAGGGCTGTTGAGAGCACCAAAGAAGTGGATGTCCACAACCAACCTCTGTAAACTTTAAAGTGCTGGCCACATGAGTCTTCCTCCTCTTCTTCCCATAAACCAGACTTTCATTCAACCCAAACCCTTTCCTAAAGCACCCTCCATCCTCTCTTTGGGTTCCCTAAATGCCATCCACCCAAAGCCTCTGTTTCAGGAAACTTGGTCAGATCCAAAGTCCACGTACATAGCTTTCCTCTCTCCCCTAAGCACCAGATCCTTAGAGCATCACAGCAGAAAGTGCAGACCCCTTCTGCCCCCTCCTGCCCTCTCTGGGTCTCATTTTAGAGATTTGACACAGCTAGGTGGTGGAGGAAACGATGTCCAGCTGGGACACACGCTCACACACACGCACACACACAGAAACAGTAAGCTGGGGGAGGAAGGTTGGCTGAGGGAGGAGCTGAATTCCTTCACCTGGAACCTGGCACATGCATGGGGGAGGGAGGGGCGGAATTTCCCCATCAACCTCCCCCATGAAACCCAGAGTGGCTCAGGGTCCATTGTGGGTAGAAGCAGCTTTCTGTAGACAGACCTTGTGAAGTGTGTGGAGGCAGACAGACCTGAGTTCAGATCCTGGGCCCACCATGTGTTGTGTGAGCTTGGGGGATCATGGCACCTACTGAGCCTCAGTTTCCTCATCTGCTCAATGGGGATCTCTTAAACCCCAGAGGAAACCTCGAGGCTCCTAAATGTATTTCTATGTCCCGTGTTCTCCCAAAGTCTTCACCAGGGGAGACCTTCTCCACTGGCAATGGGAATCAGGATGGGTTCCCAGACGGTTAGTGGCTGGAGAAAGGGAATTCATTTCCCTTGGTGCCTGCGGCTTCCTCCCAAAGAGGCCCCTATAGGAAACAGTGGGGTTGTTGGGTGCAGAGGCTGCTTAGACATCTCGGGCCCAGAACAGGTGAGGAGGGTGGATAGGGACTGTCCCTTCTCCCCAAGTCGGCACCAGATCCCACTCTGCTGTTTCCCCTGAAGGGCCCATTAGCCAAGGCCACACTCCCGGGGGGCTTCAGAGAGCTCCCATCCGTCCAAAAGACTCAGCCTCAGTCCCCTTTCTCAGCACCGCGAGCAGAAAGGGAAAGCTGAGCCCGCTGGAGGGGAAGGGGGGTGTTGAAACCAGACCAGGGGCGCAAGACCGGGGGTTCCCGTGGGGAGGGATGGGCCGCCTACCTGGCGTGGGCGCCCCTGGGTCAGCGAGCAGGACCGGGAGCTGCGGCAGCAGGAGCAGGAGCAGCAAGAACTGGAGCAAGAGACTTCCTGCAGAGGAGAGAGACGAGGGGCTGAGCCTGGCATTCAAGGCTCCGCCAGGAGGCCAAGAAACTTCCTGGCCGCGCAGGGCACCGGGGTCGCACTCACGGCTCATGGCGCGGCTGCTGGGGTGCGGGACGCAGAGTGCAGGCTCCTGTGCGTGCGCCTCGCACACTGCCCGGAGCTCCGGCCCCTCCCCTCCCCACCCTTCTCCCGGCTCCACCCCGCCCCTCCCTCCAGCTGTCACCTCAGCCGCCCGCTTACTTCCTCTGCCCAGCCCCGGCCAAGGCATTTTATTAATTAGTGTATGATCGCCGCTAAGGCGGCTTTTCACCCGAGATCCTTGAAGCACTTACGCTTCTAATGCCTGGTGGCACTAGATATAGACAGGAAACTGAGGCTCAGAGACGATGTTCAATGCTGAGGTCACTCAGGGCTTAGGGACAGAACTGAGGATGGAAGAGGCTCGTCTGAACCACACACCCTGCCCCGCAGAGAAGAAAGGGTCTTAGAGTCCCCTTCTGTAAAATGGGTCTAACGCACTCTACAGAAAAGGGTAGAGAAGAAAAGGACCTAGAAACCGGGCAGTCCGCAGAGAAGAAAGGGGGCTAGAAATGGGGCAGTCCAGCCTGGCCTGCATGTGGTTTCCTAAATGAAAAACTCACTACTCTTTAGACAGATCTAACAGGAAGGACTTACTTCCCCCATGGGTTGGTCTCGGCCCCCTAAAGCCACAGGTCTCTGCCAGAAATGAAGAGATCGGGCTCCAGTCCAAGAGAGCCTAGTTCAAAACCAGACTCCACAGCTTACTGGCCGTGTCACTTTGGACAAGGTACTTATCTTTTCTAGCCCTCAGTATTCTCATCTACAAATTTGGCTTAATAGCAAAAACCATCCCAGAGGGTGGTTGTAAGATTCAATGAGAGAATGCACACAGATCTCCCAGTGCAGTGCCCAGCATGTAGTAGGTGCTCAGTTATCAGAAGGCATTTTTTTTTTCAAAGATCTCTGAATTCAGATTCCAGGGCTGGCCAGGGTCCATGCTCTAGCTAGTCTCACATCCACCACCGAATTTGCAGAATCCCAGCATCCAGCTTTCCTTTTCTCCAGCTCAGGAAACACCTAGAAGGAGGAAGGAATAGGCCCAAAATCACCCAAAGTCCCCTGGTCCTGGCACCCACAAGTCATCTCCCTCAGTTACCCAGCACACCCAGCCATCCTGTGGGCCCCACAGTGGGGAAGGCCGGCAGGAGGGCTCAGAGGTTCTTGTGCTGGCTCTTGGGCATCGCTGGGTGCAGGGTAGAAATTATGCCAGGTGGGAGAGGTGAGATCTGCTGGGAAGCCCCTCCCCCATTCTCACCCAAGCTGTTCCCATGCTCCCCTGGGACAAAAGCCAGCTGCCCTAGGGAGACAGAGCAAGCCAGGGCAGACCTGGAGAAGACGTGGAGCAGGCGGAGGGCCTGGGGCTCTCAGGGTGCCAGGACTGGCTTCAGCCTTCCCTACCTCCCCAGACCAAGCACCCCCTGGCATTTACAGGGCAAGGAGATGGGATTATCAGCAAAAGGGATGGGGACAGGGTGGAGGTGTGGGGGTCCAGTTGTCCAAAGAAAGGGGGAGTTTCTGGTGAGAAGAAAGGAGAGATAGGCTTGAATGAGGTTCCATCTTCCACTCCCAGGCCCTCCCTCCCTTTGGGCCCTGAGCCCATCAAGTCACCACACCTGTGCCTCCTGCTGACTTCCAAGCCACCCATCTGCACTCAAAACAAGAAACACTTGTGTGGCCCTGGCACTGATGGGAAGAGCCTTCGCCTCAGAATCAGAAGTGAGTTCAAGTCACTTCTTCCATGGTGTGACCTCAGACAAGCCTCTAGGCCTCACTGGGCCTCTGTTTCCCCATTTGAACAACAGAATGAGTAGGTCTCTGAGGACTGGTCCAGTTCCAGCATGGAGCAATTGAGCCCTCACTGCAGCCAGGCTCTGTGACCGGCACCACAGATCTCAACACAGCTGCAATACAGGAGAGGATGGAGTCTGAGAGAGCAGGCAGGGTGCCGGGGCAGCCCTCCAGGGATGGGGCAGGACCAAGAGCATGGAGTGGGGAGAAGGTAGATGACAGAAATGGTGGCAAAGGTGCCAGGGCTTGGTGACTGATTAGCACTAGAGCTTAGGGGAAGAAAGGTACTGAAGACACCTAGCTTTCTGGCTCAACGCTGGTGGTAATACCCAGGGAGGGGAGCTGGCATGAGTAGGTGGGATTTGGATTTGGGTTTGGGTTTCTTGTGTTTGAGATCAAACCTTCTCCAGCTTGGCCCGTGGGCCAGCATCCACAACTGCCCCAGCATACAGCTGGATACATAGGGGAGAGGTCTGGGGCAGCCCTTGCACCAGACCTGGGAAAGACAGAACAGCACAGGGCCACCTTTTCCTGCTCCCTACTGCACAGCCTATAGTCTAAATGTCTGGGACTGGTGTCACCATGCTAGTCCTCAAGATGGTGAGCTTCCACTCATAAGGCAAGTCCACCTCCCATGTCTCCTGGGAGGCCTCCTCTAACATGCCTCCTCCTCCCCTTTCTCTCCTCTAGGAAGCCCCTGTGCCTTCCCTGGCCACAGCAGTGCCACTCTTGATCACATTGTCCCTCTGCTCCCCCAACCTTATGAGGCTATGAGAGTCTTAGTCACTCTTGTAGCCCCAAGGCCAAGCTTAGGATCTGGCAGATAAAAGACATCCAGGGAATGTTGGTTGCTTGAACAAAGAAGTGAATGAGCATCTAAAGGAGTAGTGAATGCATTAAAAAAACAGGTCCAGCACCAGCCTCATCAGAGTGACTGCCAACCACCCATCTGCTGTGACAACCACCAAAAGTATCACTGCCTGCCTCAGTTTCCCTGCCTTCTTCAGCTTGTCCCATGGGCCAGCGCCCCCAACTTTCCCACAGCTTCACCCGAGGCCCTGAGCCCTTTCCAGCTAAGGCAGCAAGGACCTCCTTCCCTATACCCCACTGGTGAGAAGGGGTAAGATTTCTCTCTACATAGCCCCCTCCCCATTATCCACACCAATCGTGTGCCCTCCTGCTCACCCTAGCTACAGCCTGGATTGTAATGCTCCTGGAGAGGCCTCACTCCCGCTGGGCCCCACCCACTATTTGGAAAACCAGAGCTGACTCTTACCTGAATCACTCATGGACCCAGCCCCACCCGGCCCCACCTCTGCAGGCAGCTTCGCAGTCAGGCAGGAAGGCTCTGGACTCAATTCAACATCTCTTCAAATCCCAGTCCTCCACCCCACCTGACCTCTCAGTGTGACCTTAAGCAGTGAACTGTCCTTTGTGGGCCTCAGTTTCCCCATCTGTAAAAACGTGGTTAATAATGCCACTCTTGCAAGAGTTGTTGTGAGGATGAAGTAAGATAGTCCCTGTGGGCAACCCCAGCATTCAGTAGGAGCTCAATGCTAGTTCTTTACTGGCCCTTGCTTCTACTCCCTACCCGAGCAAGAGGGTTCCTCCTCTTTACCTGTTCAGAAACAGGTTAGGGTTGACCATTGGAGGTAATAATAATAATGGCTAATATTTCTTGAATATCTACTATGTGCAGGGCAGAATGCTCTGTGTTTTAAATGCACTGTTACATGTGATTTTTCTCAACAACCTTATAAAGTCAGTATTATCACTTCCATTTACAGAGAAAGAAACTGAGGCCCAGTGCTGAAGCAGCTTGTCCAAGATGCACAACTAGTAAGGGTCAGATTTCAAGGCCCAACCCCTTTGTTCTGGAATATCGGGTACCCGTACCCAAGGCCCAGCATAACCAACCAGCATTTGAAGTTAAAAGGGAACAGAAATGCTCTGTTAGGATGGTAGTTGGCTTGTGGGGCGATGTGGGGGATCTAATTTAGGGAATATAGTTCAGCTGAGAAGCTGAGAATTGAGAGTCACAAAATAATGTTTTGGTTTTGTTGATGTTTATTTTTTGTCAGGGTCTCACTCTGTTGCCCAGGCTGGAGTGCAGTGGTGCGACCTTGGTTCACTTCAGCCTTGATCTCCTGGGCTCAGGTGATCCTCCTACCATAGCCTCCTGAGTAGCTGGAACTACAGGTGCACATCACTATGCCCAGCTAATTTTTTTTATTTGTTTTTTGTTTGTTTGTTTGTTTTTGTAGAGACAGGGGTCTCACTATGTTGCCCAGGTTGATCTTGAACTCCTGGGCTCAAGTGATCCTCCCACACTGGCTTCCCAAAGTGTTGGGATTACAGGCATGAGCCACCACACCCGGCCCACCAAATGTGTTTACATCCCTTTCTCATTGAAACCCTCACAATAGCTGGAAGAAGAAGGTATCATGATCCCCATTTTGCGAAACAGGAAAATGAGGCTCAAAGATTTCCCTAGATTACGCAGAGAGGAAGAAAAGTGGGAGGAGTTTTAACCACTTCTGGAGCTCTTACCATGTGGCAGACATTATGCGAAAGGTTTTTGGTGCATCATCTCCTTTATAACTCCTAACAGCCCCATGAGGTAGATTTTCCTCTTGTCCCCATTTTTATAAACAGGAAAATTAACTGACTTGCTATAGCCTATACCACAGGCTACATATAGGTGGTAGAGTTGGGATTTGAGCCCTGGCCTGTATGATTTCAACATTTACAAGCATAACTCCCTATGACACTCATCGCTGGTTATCTTGGATCCCAAACCCTGAATCCTTAAACAAACACCCAGATCCTGCCAGGGATGGGCCAAGAAGATAAACAAGTGGGAGACTCTAAGTGGAGAGTCCCCAAGTTCATCTGGGGAGTTTCCACTGCAGGGCCCTCTGCCCCGCAGACCTCTCCACTAGACAGCCAGCACCATCTGATTGGCACAGGATGGCTGAGTGGTCATGCCATGGCATCCTCCCCAGCCAGCCCCCCCCCCATCAGTGTAATCTGCAGAGCATCAGATATCAGCTCCTGGGATCAGGGGACTCAGCCACCTGTGACGGACAAACCAGGGGAAAGAGCTATTATCTGGCCAGGGGACATTGCTCAGGAAGTTTATGGGGCTGTAAAACATCAGTCCTCTCACCCCACTTCCTTCTCCACCATAGTGGAAGGGAGAGGAAGTGTTTCCACAGCCCTCCTCTGGCATGTGGGACACTCTTCTAATTCTGTTTAGAACCTTCAATAGCTCCCACCATCCCCAGACCTCAGCCTGGACTTCAGGCCCTGGCATTTGCTAAGCAGCAGGATATCATAGAAAGAGCCCTGGAATAGGGACCCAGTCGATCTGATTTCTTGTAAAATGACCCCCTGAAATTACTGTGTGACCTTGGGCTAGTAACTCTTCCTCTTGGACCTCAGTTTCCCTACATGTTAACTAAGCATGGTGAACTAGGCATGCTGAGGATGAAGAGCAGGAGTTTTGGTGTAAGGCAGACCTGGGTTCAGAGGCCAGCTTCAATTCTAGCTGTGTGAATTTGAACCAGTCATCTGTCATCTCTGAGCCTCAGTTTCCTCATCTGAAAATGAGAAAAATAACAGTATTTGTTTCCTGGGACTGTTGTGAGGATAAAATCACTTAGCTCAATTCCTGGCACTCAGGAGGCACTCAGTAAATAATGATTGCTGGTAGAATTATTATAATTAATAAGTATAAAATTACTCCAATTCTGTCATTATGGCCCCAGATGCAAGGAAAAAAAAAAAAGTTGGACTACATGCCTAGAAAGAATTTAGGAGAGAATAGTGGCCAGGCGCAGTGGCTTATGCCTGTAATCCCAGCACTTTGGGAGGCCAAGGTGGGAGGATTGCTTGAGTTCAGGAGTTCAAGACCAACCTGGGCAACTTAGCAAGACTCCATCTCTCTAAAAAAACAAAAGAGAGAGACAGAATGGTTGCAGGCAAGTGCTAGCTTAGTGTGTCAGGAATGCATGTGGTTACATATATCAAAAACTCCAAATATGGAGGCTTAAGCCCTAAAAGGAGGGAGAATTATTTCTCTCAGATGACAAGAAGTCCAGAGGTAAGCAACCCAGCCCTGTTGTGGCTTCTCAGCATCTCAGCAGTGCCATCAGGTGTTCAGATTCTTTCCATCTTTCAGCTCCGTCATCCTCAAAATAGTTTGCGTCCTTGCACTTAGCACTTCATGCCCATGTTCCAAACAGGAAAAGGTTGGAAAGGGAAGAGACGGCCCCAGGAGATTTCCACTTTACATTTCTTTCACCAGAACCATGTCACGTGGCCTCACTTGGCTGCAAAGCAGGTTGAGAAATCGAATTTTCTGGAACAGACAGGGAAGAGACAGTGAGTTGAAAATGTCTGCCAGACTCCAGAAAGAGCCTCTTTCTGGCGTGGGCTATGGTTTCAGACGGGTGGCTTCTCTGGAGAATTCAGTAACCAGTGCATGCTGCAGACAACAGAGGTGAGCAGACTTCTCTTGTCCCAGGATAAGGTCTGGGAATAGCAGGATCACAGTGGGTCAGAGCCAGCTGCTCCCTAGAAGAAGGCCCAATCCAGCCCCACTCAGGTGACAAAATCAGAGACTAAGAGCCAGGCAGGGACTTGCCCCAACAGGCCAGGTATCTTTCCTCACTGTACTATGGCCTCTTGTAAAGTAAGCGACCTTGGAACAAGTCACATAAGAAACAGTGCGACCCAATGCAAGGACACCTCATCCTTAGAAAACTTGCACCCAATGAACTGAAAATTTAGGGCACAAGACTTCGCACTTCCAAAAACTCCTTCTGTTCTCAGGCAAGAACCGTAAAAGTCCATTTTCTCAAGCCTTTCAAACAGAACTGGACAGACTGACTCGTCATTTGCATGGAATGTGTGTTCCTGCTTTAACACTTCACTAATAACTTATCGTCATTCAGCCATATACAGTATAAAGAAACATTTTTGCTTACATTATCTTCCCTTTTGATCTACACAGCAATCTTTTGATGTAGATGTTTTGTGTTTGTTTTGTTTTGTTTTTTTGAGACAGGGTCTCACTCTGTTGCCCAGGCTGGAGTGCAGTGGCATGATCACGGCTTACTGCAGCCTAGACCTCCTGGACTGAAGCAATCCTCCCACCTCAGCCCCCTAAGTAGCTGGGAATACAGGCACTCACCACCATGCCTGGCTGATTTTGGTTTGTTTGTTGTTGTTGTTGTTGTTTGTTTGTTTGTTTTTATAGAGACAGAGTTTCACCATGTTGCCCAAACTGATCTTGAACTCCTGAGCTCTAGCGATCTGCCTGCCCTGGCCTCCCAAAGTGCTGGAATTACAGGTGTGAGCCACCGTGCCTGGCCAACATAAGTGTTTTTAGCCCCTGAATAAGTGAAGATTATATCTATTACAAGCAACAGACACAATTCTAACTAATTTTTGCAAAAGAAGGGGAGGTATTTTCTCTCAAGCTGAAAATCCAAGGATAGGCAAGGCTATATCCAGAAATCATATCAGGTTCTCTCTCCTACCCACCCCTGCCCCTCTCTTTCTCCACCCCACCTCTCTTCTCCTCCCTCTCATCTCCTTCTCCTTTTCCTCTCTCTTTTTCTCTTGTTGGCTTCATCCTCAGGCAGGTTCTCCCCAAGGGACGTTACAGAGGTCTCAGGCAGCTCCAGGTTTATGCTGTTCTCATGCCCCAATCCCATATGGGAAGAGAATGCCTCTTTCTTGGCCTTTTTCTTGGTACCCGGAGTTCCTGGGACACTTGTGATTGCTCCAGGGATAGCTCACACACCTGTACCTGAACCAATGACTGTGAAGAGGAAGATGGAATGTCCACATGCTGACTGGCCAGTCCCAGACCACATGCCCAGGCAACTGAGAATGGGAGCAGGATGTTCCTCAATAGAAAACTGGTTGCAGTCACCCAAAGAAGAGGGAAGGGATGCCAGATGGGCAGGAACAACTGACGGCCATCAGCACTGCGTCTCTCCATTTCATAGACAAAGAATCCAGGGCTCCAAGAGGGGAAGTGGCTTTTGCCTGGAGCCTCAGAGCTGGTAGGTTAGGAGCCTTACTGGCCTTGGGCCCTGGGCCTGGATGGAGAGAAGGGGGAGGGCCATGTGGTGAGAGCGCTCTTGCGTGTCCAGAACCCAGATTGCTTCAGACCTCCTCACGAGAGAGGGAGAGAGGTTTGCAAGGATGCCAGAAGCCAAAACTGCTTCTTCTCCATACTTCTTGATATTTGCTTGCGCAGGAAAAGACCTTCATGTTTATTGAGCAACCAACGCATGCTAGATACTTCTGGTACTTCACATATATAATGTCTTCAATCATGTTTTTCAGAGGTGGGAACTGAAGCTAAGAGACATAAAGCGATTTATCCAAGCCAAGTCACACAATCTTGGAATGGTAAGGCCCAGGTCTGGAATGACTCCAAAGCCTGTGCTCTTTTCTTGAATGTTTTCTCAATGGGGTTCTGTTGACAATGTGTGTAGGACTGTCCTGCACAGGGCAGAAATCTTAGCTGGCTAACAACCAAAATTTGCAATCCTTCCTGCACCCCGCATATCCAACCTCCACCCTCAGGAGGCTACCTCTGCCCCTGGGTGATGACCTCAACCACCTCACCAACTCTGGTTCCTTTCCATGGACCCAGGGACTCACATAGAGAAAGAATTTGGCTGGGTGTGTTGGCTGACACCTGTAATCCCAGCACTTTGGGAAGCCAAGGAGGGAGGATCACTTGAGCCCAGGAGTTCAAGACCAGCCCGGCCAACATGGTGAAGCCCCATCTCTACTAAAAATACAAATACGAACCAGGTGTGGTGGTATGTGCCTGTAGTCCCAGCTACTCAGGAGGCTGAGGCAGGAGAATTGCTTGAACCCGGGAGGTGGAGGTTGCAGTGAGCCAAGATCGTGCCACTGCACTCCAGCCTAGGTGACAGAGCAAGACTCTGTCTCAAAAAAAAAAAAAAAAAAAGAGAAAGTATTTCATAAATGTTCCCTAAATGAATGAATGGAATACTCTTGAGTCGATCAAAAAGGACTAGGTGTGAATCCCAGCTGTACCATTTGCTAGCCAGATGGCATTGAGCAAGCTACTTAAATCCTCTGTGTCTCAGTTTCCTTGTCTATAAAGTGGGGGCAATCCTAGCTTCATCCTCATAGGGTTTTTAGGAGGATCAAATGAGTTAATGCTTGTAAAAGGCTTAGGACACTGCCTGGAGGCTTAGGACACTGCCTGGTGCTCAAGGATTTCATCAGCCTTTGTTCAATGGGGTGAATGAATGAATGACTATTTATATGTTTGTAAACTATAAACACTGATTATAGTTCACACACACTTTGGCTTTTGTTATCTTGTTTGATCCCCTCCATCACCCTGCAAGAGAGCATTATGTACATTTTACAGATAAAGAAACTCAGGCAAAGAGAGATGAGGTGACTTGGCTGGAGATTTCTGCTTGTTGAACTGCAGTTCTAAAATTTCAGGCTCTGGCTTCTCTCTATGCATGCTATCCCCACAAATATACATATTTTAAGCCAAGAATGAGCAAGTGAATGAAGGAGTTGCTGAAATCCTGATCCCAGGCCCTCAGAGCAGCTTGATGGGGAGAGCTGCCCCGGCTCCACAGCTGGGAGGAGTCAGTCTTCCCTCCATCCAACCTGGGACTCTCTCGTGGGGCTGCCCAGTGGTTGTGTGGGGTAAGTGTGGTGTACTTGTGTTGGGGGGAGGTATGTGTGTGTTGTGGTGGGGAAGGGGGTATGTGAGTCATCAAGGCACTGGGGAAGGAGGAGGCGCAGCCATCCAGCCAGGACCACAGGACCACAAGAAAGAACCAGGTGGTGAGTAGGACGTGCAGCTGGCTGCCCACAACCACCCACTCCGGAGGAGAGGAGCACCAGCTCTGTGAGCACCCCAGAGACTCCAAACCTGAATCCCTCCCTCAGGCCACCCTCAGGACAGAAACTGGGAGCCTCCTAGGGGCACCCAACACCCAGCACACAGGAGTGACCTCGCCGCTTTGTGATTCCTTCAGTTCCACTGCACCCATCCTGCAAACGCTCAGAACATGACATCTTGGCCTACCTCCAGACAGGCCCTGGGAGTCCTCAGCTCTCAAGGAGCTCCGAGATGATGGGATGAACCTCAGGAATAGAAAACAAAGGAGAGAGGAGAATGCTGGGAACCTCCTTGCAGGGACTCACCTGCCAGATTCTTAGGAAGGTCTCAATTCCCAAGTGCTGAAGGTGCACAAACCAGCACCTGACCTGTTGCTGCCTTGCTGAGGCCACAAGTTCCATGACCAGACCTCCACCTGCAAAGTGTCTCTGGACTGCCCACTCCCTTATCTTCTCACCTCTTCTCTGACAGACCATTCAGCCCACATTCTCTGCACCCCAGTCTCCTCTGACCCTCCCTCTCAGTCCCCCAGCACCCCACCACCACCCTAGCTCATCACTCCCACTCACCTCCCCTACCATCCTTTGGTTGCTGTCACCCCAAACCATCTATGGTTTTCTGTCACTCTCTTGGCAAAAAGGGACACACTGACCTGGGTTTACATCAAACTAGCTGTGTGACCTTGACCTTGTTGCTTCAATTCCTTGGGCCACAGTTCCCCCACTATAAAACAGAAATATTTTGTGAGTGTTCAATACAACAATGGAAACAAAAATACTTACCACATATTAGGTGCTCAATAAATATTACATTTTCTTTTCTTCAAAGGCTGCTACCTAAGAATTGGGTTAAGAAATGGAGAGGGGAGACTTTCTGACCTTTATGCTCCTCTTCGTTCTCCTTAAAAAAATTGTTTCCAGCCAGGGATTCATCCAAACAGAACTTCTCAGCAAGAGTGAAGATTCTGCAGGATATTGACTCTCCACTGGAACATGCTGTAGCCTGGGAGGCATTTATGAATCACCTTTGGGGTATGTCAAGGGGATGCTGCATGTCTAGGTTCATTTCAGCATTATTCCCAATAGCCAAGAGATGGAAGCAACCTAAGTGTCCATCAACAGATACATGGATAAAGAAAATGTGGTGGCCGGGTGCGGTGGCTCACGCCTGTAATCCCAGCACTTTGAGAGGCTGAGGCGGGTGGATCACAA
This sequence comes from Papio anubis, assembly GCF_008728515.1. Lineage (NCBI taxonomy): Eukaryota > Metazoa > Chordata > Mammalia > Primates > Cercopithecidae > Papio > Papio anubis. The sequence goes on along the minus strand of NC_044988.1, from coordinate 92,052,678 downwards.
GATCAGGAGTTCAAGACCAGTCTGGCCAAGATGGTAAAACCCATCTCTACTAAAAATACAAAAATTAGCCGGGCATGGTGGCAGGTGCCTGTAATCCTAGCTACTCGGGAGGCTGAGGCAGAGAATTGCTTGAACCTGGGTGGCAGAGGTTGCAGTGAGCCAAGATCGAGATTGTACCACTGCACTCCAGCCTGGGCAACAGAGCAAGATTCCATCTCAAAAAAAAAAAAAAAAATAGAAAGAAAGAAAATGTGGTAGGTAGACGCATTGGAGTACTACACAGCCTTTAAAAAGATGGAAACATTCACAACATGGATAGAACTGGAGGACATTATGCTATGTGAAATAAGCCAGGCACAGAAAGACAAGTACTGTATGATCTCACTTATATGTGGAATCTTACAAAGTCACTGTCATGGAAGCAAAGAGTAGGAAGGTGGTTACCAGAGGCTGGCAGAGGGAGGTGGGGAGGAGGAGAGATGGGGAAGGGAGAGATGTTGATGAATGGATGCAAAGTTTCAGTTAGAAAGAAGAAGTTTTAGTGATCTATTATACCTGCATGGTGACCACAGTTAATAATAATCTGTTATATATTTCAAAATTGCTAAAAGATTTTCAACATTCTCATCACACACAAAAAATTACAAGTCAGTTAAGTGAAGGATTTGTTAATTAGCTTGATTGAATCTTTCCACAACAAATACACAGATCAAAACATCACATTAGCCAGGAGCGGTGGCTCACGCTTGTAAATCCCAGCACTCTGGGAGGCCAAGGTGGGCAGATCATCTGAGTTTAGGAGTCTGAGACTAGCCTGGGCAACACAGTGAAACCCTGCCTCTTAAAAAAAATGAAAAGAAAATTAGCCAGGCATGGTAGCATGTGCCTGTAGTTCTACTCAGGAGGCTGAGATGGGAAGATTGCTTGAATCCAGGAGATTTAGGCTGCTGTGAGCTTCAATCATGCCACTGCACTCCAGCCTGTGCAACAGAGCAAGACCCTGTCTAAAAAAAAAAAAAAAAATCACATTTGATACGGTTTGGCTGTGTCCCCACCCAAATATCACCTTGAATTGTAATAATGCCCACGTGTCAAAGGCTGGGCCAGGTGGAAATAATTGAATCACGGGGGTGGTTTCCCCCATACTGTTCTCACGGTAGTGAGTCTCACAAGATCTGATGGTTTTATAAATGGGAGTTCCCCTGCAAGCTTTCTTGCCTGCTGTCATGTAAGACGTGCCTTTGCTCTGCTTTGCCTTCCATCATGATTGTGAGGCCTCCCCAGTTAAGTGGAACTGTGAGTCGATGAAACCTCTTTCCTTTATAAATTACCCAATCTTGAGTATGCCTTTATTAGCAGCATGAAAACAAACTAATACACATTGTACCACATAAATATGCATAATTATTATTTGTCAACCACTCATAGGTGGGAACTGAACAATGAGATCACTTGGACTCAGGAAGGGGAACATCACACACCGGGGCCTATCATGGGGAGGGGGGAGGGGGGAGGGATTGCATTGGGAGTTATACCTGATGTAAATGACGAGTTGATGGGTGCAGCAGACCAACATGGCACAAGTATACATATGTAACAAACCTGCATGTTATGCACATGTACCCTACAACTTAAAGTATAATAATAATAAATAAATTTTAAAAAAATAAAATAAAATAAATTAATTTTAAAAATAAGGAACTACCTTTGGGTATTTTTTCAAATTACACACACACACATACACACACACACGTGAGCACACATGCACATGCAATGAGATTCTGATATTGCTTTCTTCCCATGCCATCATGAGCCTCCATTACCAATAAGAGTGTATAGTACAAAAGAAAATGGAGAAACACTGAGATAAATCATTTATATGCCAAATCTTGTCAGACTTACAGTCTGCTTAGATCTCAGCCATGGACACCTCCCCTCACCAGGTCTCTCTTTGCTGGAATCTCACACCACCTTCCTGAGGCACAATTCTCCTGGATCTGTCTCCTAGGAGTCTTTTAACTTTCTTATCCCAACCAACCCAACTTAATTCAGCTCAACTCAATGCATCTTGACTATCCTAAATTCAACTCAAGCCAACCCAGTTCAATTTACTTCCACTCAACCCACTCAAATCAAACATTATGCAAGGTCAATCAAACTCTCAACTCCAGTCAACTCAACTCATTCCAACACAACCTGGCTCAGTTTAACTCTACTAAATTCAGTTCAAGTCAAACCAACTCATCTCCACTCAACCAATCCCAAACCAAACTCCACTCATTCAACCAAACTAAAATAAATTTGACCCAACCCTTCCTGACATGACACAACAACGCAACTCTACTCCACTGTACTCTACCCAAACAAAACCAATTATACTCAACATAATTTAACTCAACTAAACTCATCCCTGTCCAGCTCAGTTCTTCCTTTATATCTCCTCCTTCCTTCCAACAATAAAGACCTTCCTCCTACCTCCCCACCAGATATCCTGTCATTCCCTAAATGACAAAAAGTAATGCTTATCCCTAAACGATAGGATATATGGTAGGGAAATGGAACACAAGAGTTAATACCTGATCTAATGAAAGAAGGGGAGATTTTTCTTTGGACTTTGCCTCTCCTCGCTCTTCTCCCAACTCTAACCACATCCCCATACATATAATAACTATTATTCCTCCCTGACTTTGCCATTTACTACTACCCTTTAATGAAGCCCCAAGGCCACGAAGCCTCAGGCCTGTGAGGGCTTTCACCTCTGCCCACACCACCTCTAGGGAGGTGAGATCTGGAGGAGATTTAGATTGGGGGGCAGGGAAAATTCCAAAAGAAGATTTGATGGGCAGAAGAGGGACCACCAGACTGGATACCTTGCAGGGAAAAGCAGGGTCTGAGCTGACCTCCAGGGAACAGAAAACTCTGTCCCTGGCTTCTCTGCTCCATCTGCCTGGCACTGTCTTCCCTCCTTTTTATGGCCCAGTCCTCCTTTGCCTGCCTTTATCAGCTTTGTGCTCTTTCACTCACTCTCTCTCTCTCTCCCTCTCTCTCATTATCTCTGCTCTGTCTGTGTGTGGCTGTCTTGGATTCCCCTCCTCTTTCAATAATTCTGTATTGCTGTCTTCCTCTCGTTGACTCTTCCCTCTCTGTCTCTGTTTCTGGCACAATCTGCTTCATGTTCTAAGCTTTGGGTGGGGAATTATTCCTCCTAAACGGAGACGCCCCTGTCCCTTCATCCCCTCCACCCTTTCTCCACCAGGGGAGCCCTAGGTCAGCCCCGACTGCCTGAGAACCAGGAGCTAAAGCTACTTCCCCAGTCATAAAATTAGCATTAGACACAATAGAGCTGGAAGGAAATTGAGGCCAATCTTCTCATTTTATGGATGGGGAAACTGAGATCCAGAGACTGGAGGGGGCCTGCCCCAGATCATTCGGAGTTAGGGGAATCAGAATGAGGCCCTCCTGAGGCTGGAGAGCCCAGAATCTGAACCCAGAGTAAGGAGATTTGAGCATCAGGCTGGGAGGTGGGTGGGAAAACAACAGTGTCTGTCCCCAGAAGTCATCTTTGCGAACAGAAGTATCAATCGCCATGCCATTACTTTCTCAGAGCAGTGCCTCACTGACTTGCTTTTTCCTCCATCTCTCTCTCTTCTCTGTGCCTTTCTGTACCTCTCTCTAGTAAAATGTATTGTTTGGAGGGTGGGGAAGAGGAGAGCCAAGAAGATTCTGGGTGTCCCTTTGATGAGAGTCATCCACCACTGACCCCAACTCTTCCACCTCTTGGGGTCAGGACTGCAGGTACCATTCTGAGAGCACCAGGGGGAAGGCCTCATAGGCCCAGGGGAGAGGAGGAAGCAGGGGTTTGGCCTCCCACCACAGAGTGGCTGCTTGTGAGGGATAGGGCTGGGGTTTAATGACTCAACTATCCTAAATTCAACTCAGTTCAATTTACTTCCACTCAACCCACCCAAATCAAACCTTATCCAAGTCAATCAAACTCAATTCCAATCAACTCAACTCAACCAAACCCATCCCAACACAACCCAACTCAGTTTAACTCTACTAAATTCAGTTCAAGTCAAACCAAGTTCTAGTCTAGACTGAACATAGAATCCAGCCATTGCACCCTTGGCCACAGGCCCCCCAGCCAGCCAGGCACAGCCTCCATGACTTTGTTGGTCAGAGTGAGCTCTCAGACAAGGCCAGGGCTGCATTCCTTCCCACCCACCTTCCCCCCTCCGACCCCTATCAGCCAGCTGGATAGTCCAGACTCCAGAAGCAACCAGCACTTGGGGGGTGGCTCTTGGGCCAGAGGCAGGCTAGGGTAACAAAAAGACCCCTCACCGCTCCCACGGCACTCAGGGTGGCCCCTCCTGCAGCCCAGCTATCTCCTCCCAAGCCTGTGACCTGCTGTATCTCTAACTGCAATCCTTCCCACTAGAGTTGACTCCATCAGCAGCTCAGAGTTCCTGGGCACCAGCCTGGGCCTTCCTCAGAACTCTAGGATATCTGAATATAGAAAAGGAGAAGAGAAGGCCACGTGGTCTGTGTGGTGGGCAGAGGAGAAGCTGGGAGGGGGTGGGGTGGCTGCGGAACTAAGCTCTAGGCCCATGGACAGGCGCCACTAGCACCCATCCTGACCCAACCTCCAGTTCCCTCCCCAGGCCTTCTCTGAGCCCCAGCTTCCCGCCTTTCTATAGGGAGTATCTCAAGTCATTGAGCCCAAACCTCCATTCAACTGATCTGGAGACTGAGGTCTACAGCTGGAAGGAGTTTGCCCGAGAACAAGAAACAGAGAAGGAGCTGGAATCCAGGGCTCCTGGCCCCCAGGCCAGGGTCCTTCCCCAGTTGGCTCTCAAGATGGAGTTTGTTTGGGGCCCTGATTTCTGCCCCATCTGCCCAAAAGGTCAAATTCAGGCAGCCCACCTCCAACCCAGAGAGTGTCCTGTTTCTCAGAACCCACGAACTCAGGCACTGAAGGGAGCTGGGAATCCCAGCACGCTCCAAGCCCTCCCTCCTTCCTCTTCCTTTCCTGTTCCTCCGGCTCCTCTGTTGACCTCTGGCTGGACTGGCTCTTCCTTCCTCTTTCCCCAGAACCCCTCTCCCCACCCCCAACAGCACTGGGGATGGACAGAGAGGAAGGATCTCAACCCAGGCCTGGACCTTGAGGCACATGGGTGGCAGACGTGCAAGGCAAGAGTTCATTTGCAGCCACCTCATCAGGCAGTCTGCATTCTTGGACCCAGGAAACTGAAATCCACCTCCTCAGTCTCCCACTGACCCTGCTGCTGCTCAGGGCCCACAGCACAGGTCATTTTCTCTGCCCAGTGGGCCCTCAGAGTCAGGTAAGCAGCAATCACCCTCCCTGCCAGCATCACTGTTTCCAGAGGCAACAAGCTCTTGGAGGCAAGCTCCTCCAAGAGGCATGAGTCCCGCCTCAGCCCTTACGAGCTGTGTGACTTTGAGCAAGTCACTTTGCCTCCCTAAATGGCCAAACCCTCATCACTAAGATGGAGATAATTGTGTGCATGGGCTTTAAAGGAGAAAAGAGATAGCATGGATAAGCACATGGCACAGAACCTGGCATTTAAATGGTTAATGTCATTGTGAAGTAGAGGAAATGCCCCTGTTCTGGCCATGGCTTTTCACCAGATTTGTATTATTTATTTTCAAATCCTTTCTGAGTCTAATCTAGTTTTTTAGTTACATCCTATAGCACGGAGTTCAAAGTTTAACTTAATAACCAGTTCCTGCTGGCTGGGCGCAGTGACTCACATCTGTAATCCTAGCACGGGTGGATGACCTGAGGTCAGGAGTTCGAGACTAGCCTGGCCAACATGGTGAAACCCTGTCTCTACCAAAAATACAAAAATTAACTGGGCACGGGGCCACGCACCTATAATCCCAGCTACACGGGAGGCTGAGGCAGGAGAATCGCTTGAACCCGAGGGGTGGAGGTTACAGTGAGCTGAGATTGCGCCGCTGCACTCCAGCCTGACCCACAGAGGGAGACTCCATCTCAAAAATAAAAATAAAAATAAAATAACCAGTTCCTTAGTGCTTACTTTGTGCTAAGCACCTGGAACAAGGAAGAATAAGACAGAAGCTTCTGTACCCACAAGGTGCCCACACTGTGATGGGGGACACAGGCATTGACCACTGACCAGACAATGACCATGAGATAAGTCCTGGGAAAGAGGAGGCAGGTGAGGTACATGCAGGGCACCTAACTCAGTCTCCAGGGTCTTCCCAGAGAAAAGGTGTTCTTAGCAGAGAAGACAGCATGTGCAAAGGCCCAGAGACAGAGAGCTGCCCTTTTGAGGAATTCTGAGAAGTAGATTACATCTCAAGTGGATAACAGCTAGTACAGTTGACCCTTGAACAATTCAGGGGTGGCAAGGCATGGTGACTCATGCCTGTAATTCCAGCACTTTGGGAGGCTGAGGCAGGCAGATCACTTGACATCGGGAGTTTGAGACCAGCTGGCCAACATGGTGAAACCCTCTCTCTACTAAAAATCCAAAAATTATCTGGGCATTGTGGCAGGCACCTGTAATTCCAGCTACTCAAGAGGCTGAGGCAGGAGAATCGCTTGAACCGAGGAGGCAGAGGTTGCAGAGAGCCTAGATCACGCCACTGCACCCCAACCTGGCAACAGTATGAGACTCTGTTGCAAAAAAAATAAAAATAATGCAGGGATTAGGGAAACTGACCCCCATAAGTCAAAAATTCACATATAGCTTTTGACTCCCCCAAAACCTAACCACTGATAACCTACTGTTGACCAGAAGCCTTACCAATAACATGACAGTTGATTAACACATATTTTATATGTTTTTTATATATATATAAAATATGCTATATTCTTACAATAAAGTAAATTAGAGAAGAGAAAACAGAGCCCCAATAAAAACTCTGAACCCTGAAGCTCAGGTGCACTTCCCCAGTTGGCAATACTCCACGGACATTGTCACATTGATACTAGGAGAGTGACACATTCTGATTCCATGAGAAGGACAATGGAAGCTTTACTTTATGCTTGAAAGAAAATCCCCTGGGCTCTGCCCTGTACATCTCTCCCTTTGGCTGATCTTAGTCTGTATCCTTTCCCTGTAATAAACTATAACCATGAGTATAACAGCTTTCAGTGAGTCTTGTGAGTCTTTCTAGCAAATTACAGAACCTGAGGGTGGTTTAGGGAACCTCTTGAACTTGTAGCAGGTGTCAGAAGTGATGGTGGGCAGACCTGGTGGCGTATGCCTGTAATCCCAGCACTTTGGGAGGCTGAGACGGGCGGGTCTCTTGAGGCCAGGAGTTCAAGACCATCCTGGGCAACATAGTGGAACTGTGTCTCTACAAAAAATAAAAAATCAGCCTGGCATGGTAGTGCACGCCTGTAGTCCCAGCTACTCAGGAGGCTGAGGTGGGAAGATCATGTGAGCCCAGGAGGTCGAGACTGCAGTGAGCCGTAATCACACTACTGCACTCGAGCCTGGGTGATAGAGTGAGACTTTGTTTCAAAAATAATAATAAACAAATAAATGAATACATTTTAAAACTTTAAAATTTTTTGTGGAGGCACAGTAGCGCACACCTGCAATCCCAGCACTTTGGGAGTCCAAGGTGGGCAGACCACTTGAGCTCAGGAGCTTGAGACCAACTTGGACAACATAGTGAGACTTCATCTCTGGGGAAAAAAATTAACACAAAAATGATTTTTTAATTTTTTAATTAAAAACATGTAAGAAATGAAGGTGGGCCGGGCACAGTGGCTCATGCCTGTAATCCCAGCACTTTGGGAGGCAGAGGTGCGCAGATCACAAGGTCAGAAGATCAAGACCATCCTGGCTAACACGGTGAAACCCCATCTCTACTGAAAATACAAAAAAAAAAATCCAGGTTTGGTGGCACGCACCTGTAGTCCCAGCTACTCAGGAGGCTGAGGCAGGAGAATCACTTGAACCTGAGAGTTGGAGGTTGCAGTGAGCTGAGATCACACCGCTGCACTCCAGCCTGGGCAACAGAGTGAGACTCCATCAAGAAAGGAAAAGGAAAAGGAAAAGGAAGGAAGGAAGGAAGTCTTGTCTTGTGTGGAGACTCTGCCCTCTAACCTTGTAATTGGCCCCTACTTAGCACAATTTCTTACATGATATTTCAGTTAATCCTCACAATAACCCCCTTAGGCACTATTATCATCAACCCCATTTTGGAGATTGGGAAAATGAGATAAGGAACCTGACTGAGGTCACATAGTTATCAAATGACAAAAGTGAAATTTAAAAGCAGATATGGGCCGGGTGCAGTGGCTCACGCCTGTAATCCCAGCACTTTGGGAGGTCGAGGCGGGTGGATCACAAGGTCAAGAGATCGAGACCATCCTGGCCAACATGGTGAAACCCCGTCTCTACTAAAAATACAAAAATTAGCGGGGTGCCACAGTAGTAGCCTGTAGTCCCAGCTACTCGGGAGGCTGAGACAAGAGAATCGCTTGAACCCGGGAGGTGGAGGTTGCAGTGAGCCAAGATCGTGCCACTGCACTCCAGCCTGGTGACAGAGCAAGACTCCGTCTCAAAAAAAAAAAAAAAAATACAAAAAATTAGCCATGCGTGGTGGTGGGCACCTGTAGTTCCAGCTACTCGGGAGGCTGGAGAATGGCGCCGAGATCGTGCCACCATTCCAGCCTGGGCGACAGAGTGAGACTCCGACACAAAACAAACAAAAAAAAGCAGATACCCAGGCACTAGCATCTAAGCATCTACTCCTGTAACTACTATGCTATGCTGCCCAAGTAGTCGGGGAAGGAGGGGGCCTGTGAGAAGCAGAGCTAGAGGGTTTGCAAGGGACTATTCCCAAGACGGGTTTCCTGGCAAAAAGGCTAAGTTTTGTCCTGGGGGTAATAGGGAGCCATTGATGGTTTTAAGCAGGGAGAACATAAGTATCCATGCATTTTAACAAAGTCCCTCTGGATGTAGCCTGGGGAGTGGATTGCAGACAAGCCTGAGTGGGGAGAAGACCAGGTGAGGACAACGAAGCAGCTGGACCTGAGTCGTGGTCTTGGGAATAGACAGCGTGGGACACATGCCATATGTGCCTAAAAGGTAGGCTTGACAGGACTTCGGGACAGACCGGATTTAGGGGAAAAGGGAGTAGGAAGAGTCAAGGGTAAAACCCAGGCTTCCAGATTAGACAATTAGGGTATTACGTCCCTTAGACTGGGAAAGATAGAAGGAAGAACAGATTTGAGGTGGGCCATACCACTATTAATGGTCCCAGATTCCCAAAGGGGTCAATGCCCCAGAACAGGGCAATCCCCACCCAAGCACAGGATCCCTTGTCTAGACCATCAGTTACCAGGATAGTGTGGCTAGCTCCCAGCAGAGAAGTGGCACCCTCCCCTACCTGTGAGTGGCCACCAGGTGGCAGCATAGGCCACCTTTTTTCAGGGCTGGCCTGGCAGGCCAGCCAGAGGAGGCAAAAGGGAGCATCTATCGCTGCTGGAGATTCAGCTTTGCCACCTGACCACAGAAACTGGACCACAGGCCTGTGGAGATGAGTTCCTGCAGCTACAGAGTCAAAAAAGCACCGATCTGGGAGTCAGGAGTCCTGGGTTCTAGATACACCAAGGACCCAGAGCAGACACATGCCCCTCTCTGAGGCTCCAGGTTTTCCTTAAAGAGGGCAAACTCTCCTTAAGGAAAGAAGGCCAGAGCTGCCAGACGGAGTATTAATTCCTTCTCTGCTTTCCGTCCCCAACAGCTGTGGCTTTTAAACATATTTTTAGAGGCAACTTCTTTTTTTACAAATAAAATCCAAGGACCCTCTCACCCCCTGCACCTCCATCCCATGTATGAAACAGAAAACATGTTTACACTGATCTGCTCTGGTTGGAGTAGAAGCTGGGGACTCTCCCAAGCCCACACAGAGGATAAAATCTTCACCCTGACACTGAGGTCCCTACCTCTCCAGTGCCATCCTCATTCTCCTATCCAGACTAAGTGACCTTTGCCCGTCCTGGACTTTCTCTTGGGAATATCCTTCCCCTCCTCTCTTGATTCAAACCTTCCTCATCCTTCAATGTCAGATCCCTTGACACCTCCTCCAGGGAGCCTTCTCCAAAGCCCCTAATGGAAAGCATCACTCCCTCTACCACAATGCCCTGGCACCTCAGTCCCCCACAAGTACCAAGCACCTGCTGTGTCCGGGCAATGCAAACAAGTGAATATCATCTCTCTTCTCTCTGATCCTGAGCACCTGTGGGTGGGGGACCATGGCTGGTTCCCCCATAACAGAGTGTGCCCAGCCTCACCCAGCTGGGAGCTGGCAGACCAGCCTCTGCCCCACCAGGCTTCACTGAGCCACATTAATGGTCACCTTTTCTGGGCTTCACCTTCCCCCATCTGTATAAGGGGGACAGCTAACATTTAATCAGGACTGTGTGTAGAATCAGGACTACCTACGTAATTTGAGGGGCCTTGTGCAAAATAAAAATATGCAATCCCTTGTTCAAATATTAAAATTTTCAATACAATAGCAGTAGAGCATTAAACCAAGCACAAGTCACACACCTGTGGAGTCTGAAATCAGCCAACCTGTGCCCAAGTGTGGGGCTGCGTCAGCCAAAAAAGATGGTCCGTTTTCTTCATGTAAGTTCACTTTCTGTTGGTCAAGCTGGGGACCAGCAGGACTGCATCCTTCCATTAGGGAGCACCTTTTCTCAAGTCAGACAAAGGTATGGTATTGGCCAGCAGTCACCCCACCTGAGACTTCATAGCACTACCATGTAAAATGGGCTTGCTGAGTGAGGAGAGGGAACCAAAATCCAGACACAAGAAATTGGAGACCAGGGACCAGGTGTAGTGGCAGGCACCCATAATCCCAGCTACTCTGGAGGCTGAGGCAGGAGAATCACTTGAACCTGGGAGGCAGAGGTTGCAGTGAGCCGAGATCATGCCACCACATTCCAGCCTGGGTGACAAAGTGAGACTCCTTCTCAAAAAAAAAAAAAAAAGAAAAGAAAAGAAGGAAGGAAGGAAGGAAGGGGGGAGAGGAGAGAGAGAGAGGAGGAGGAAGAGGTTAAAGAAAGAAAGAAAGAAAGAAAGAAAGAAAGAAAGAAAGAAAGAAAGAAAGAAAGAGAGAGAGAGAGAGAAAGAAAGAAAGAAAAGAAAGAAAGAAAGAAAGAAGGAAAGAAAAGAAAAAGAAAAAGAAAAAGAAAAAGAAAGTGGGGTTTTATACCAGAGACGTGCAATCAGGACAAGCCAGAGGGTGGAGATCAGAAACAGTAAACCTCACCTCAAAGCAATGTGATTCAAGGTCAACTTCCAAGTTCAGAGGCCAAAAGTAGGCGCTCAGTCCTTGCCTTGTTCTTTCAATCAGTATTTACTGAGCAGGTGTGCCAAGCACAGTTCCAGGCCTTATGATACAGCAGTGAGCAGGACAAAGTCCCCTTCCTCCCAGGGTTCACATTCTTGCGGTGGGGAGAGGAAATAAACATTATTAAAAGAAAATAAATGAACCACCCAACTAAAGATAAGTGATATGAAGAGAATTAAACAGGGTGAGAGGGAAGGACTGCTGGTAGGTGGGTGGTTCATATAGGGTGGCCAGGGAGAGTCTCCCTGAGGAGGTGACATTCAAGCTGGGCTCTGAATGAAATGGGGCCAGCCGGTGCCCCAGTTGCAAGGCATGGGGGTGGGCGTGTGGAGCTGCCTGCAGGAGAAGAGCCTGCAGATCCACACTGCCAGAAAGGCAAAGGCGAAGGCAGGCTGGGCAGGAAGTCTGACCCCCTGTAACCATATCCCCAGGAAGGAGGAAGCCAGGAAGACGCTTTCAGCAGTCGTATTCATCAAGGCCGCTGCTCTAACCCGGGGCAGCACCAGAGGCTCCTCAGGCCCGATCCACTTTCTGCCAGGCCGCCTGGGGAAGGGACAGCAAGGGAGGGAGGACGGCCCTGGATTCTCTTCCAGACAATAAATGCTTCCAGGTTCCTAGGGAGCATTCTGTGCATTCTGTGAGCCACAGCTGCATCTGATCTCAATTACCCCCGGGTGTAGGGTTCCCCGACTGGGCAGGGACAGGGGTGGAGGGTAGGCCGTTTCTCCATAATCAGAATCTCCTGGCCCAGTGGGTGAAGACACCTCAGGACAGGTCCCCAGAATTTCAGAATGCAGAAGAGGGTTCTCCCCAAAAGAGAGGTCTGGCTGTGTGTGGGTGGAGCCTCTGTTTCACAGCCATTTTGCTGTGTGACCTGGTGCCACTCACTTAACCTCTCTGGGCCCCTGTGGCAACTGTGAAGATTCAACCTTTTCCTTTCCTACCTTTTCCCCCCAAACAGGCAAGAGGACAATCCAGGCTCAATACTATGGGCTGGGCTGGGCTGCAATGGGTGGGGTTGCTAACTCCTTACTTTTTCCTGACTTGTTTAGATCTTAACCCTTATGCAAATATGTCCCTGCCCAAGATTATGGTGCCAGCATTGTCAGGAGTAACATCTCCCAAACCAGAGCAAGGCCGAGCCCCGTTCCTCAACCAGCTTGGGCAAGACACTTTATCTCTCTGGGCCTCAGTTTACTCATGTCCACCTCTAAAAGGGGTGTGAGGATTCAGTAAGCATCAGGTGTGACGCCGGTTCACCCAGTAAGTGATCATTCCATCAGTTTTTCAATCAACAACCACCATGAAAGTGGCTACGCCTCTAAGCATGGGAGAAAGTCCCTGAGTTGGTAAAAATTTTGCACAATAGGGTTTTTGTGATTGAAGGCCTTGAGCAAGTGTTTCCTCTTCCAGACCTCAGTTTCCCATCCATAAAAGTGCCTGCATATAACGTTCCCCGCAGAAGAGGGTGTTTTAGGCCAGAGATGTGGGGCGTGGCTCAAGCTACAGTGGTAGGTTTCCTAGCTGGTGAAACCTTTCTCCGAAATCCTGGGTTTCACTGTGCACCTTCTCTTTTCAGGAGACTGTTGGGTTTTTAGCAGGGCAGGAAACTGGACGCGGAGAGTGGAGGGGGCGAGCACGTGGGTCTTCCCTGAGATAGGCTTCCAGCAGACAACGTTCATTTCCCAGGTTCAGGGATGCGGCGAGCCGGGATTCGAACCCGTGCCTCGAAGCCAAGGGGCGGAGCCGGGAATGGACACCGGGGTCAGCGGAGCGCGGGGCCGCGCTTCCCCCGGCCGCCGGGACCGCACTGCGGGCGCTCTTTCTCCTTTTATGTCTTCGCGGGGCCGGGAACTCCCTGCTGGGCCGCGGCCCGCAAACAATGCGCGCTTCCTGCCGGCCCAGCCGGGCCGCGGCCAGCTCACTCCCCGCCCTGCGGCCGCCGGAAAATGACGGCAGCCCGGGGTACAGGGGGTCGCGCCCCGGGAGATTGCCGGGGCCGCCCACCGACGGCTGCCGGGCGAGGGTGCGAGGTGACCTAGCGATAGCCAGGCGGCAGCGGGCAGGCGACCGTCATGTACTCAGGCGCGCGCACACGCCTTCTGCTGGTCGCACCCCTTGTGACATGCGTGTCTGTGCCATGCACCTAAGTCTCCACTGCACGCTTCACGTGCCCCACACAGCCGCATTGCCTGCGCCGACATCCATGTGTTGCTTCCACACGTGGTGGCTGAGTGGGTGGGCATCTACCAGGGGCCAGGCCCTGTGCCAGGCACTGGGGGTCCAGCGTGAACAAACAGAAAAGCTGGCCAGGCGTGGTAGCGCGCGCCTGTAATCCCAGCTACTCGGAAAGGTGAGGAGGGAGGAGCGCTTGAGCCCATGAGTTACAAGCTGCAGTGGGCTGTAATCGATGGTGGCCAATACAACAAAAACTAAGAGCTTTGGACTTCTGAAGTTTATGCTCTAGTGAGGGAGGAAACAACAGAACATACTAAATTACTGCATTATATGGTATATTAAAAATCGACACTTTCATGGAGAAAAGGGAAGAAGGGACTGTGGTGGGAAATTGGGACTGTTTTAAACAGGGTGGCTATGGATATTTTAACTTAAGGTGACACTGGAGCAAAGATGCACAAAATACGTATCACAAACAGATATATCTCAAAAGTATATACAATATATACCTCCAAGAATATGTATTACACAAACACACTCTGCTTACATCCACATGCCTATAAATACCCCATGCATAAGCACCTCACATACATCTGCACATACTAGACCATATAAATGCATGGTATACAGTATGTACATAGTCTAATATGTTACATGCATACTATATCTGCTACATGCATTTTTTTTTTTTTTTTTTTTGAGACAGGGTTTCACTCCCATCACCCAGGCTGAAGTGCAGTGGCACAATCTCAGCTCACTGCAACCTCCACCTCCCAGGCTCAAGCAATTCTCTTGCCTTAGCCTCCTGAGTAGCTGGGACTACAGGTGCACGCCACCGCACCTAGCTAATTTTTCTATTTTTTGTAGAGAAGGGTTTCGCCATGTTGCCCAGGCTGGTCTTGAACTCCTGGGCTCAAGTGATCCACCTGCCTCAGTCTTCCAAAGTGCTGGGATTACAGGCATAAGCCACCACCTGGCCTACATCTGATCTCTCTCTATGGCATCTGTATCTATAATATGTATCACTTCTATGCACACAGGTGTCCTACTGTGTGCCATGTGCATATTTATGCCCATGCCTGCAGCTTAGATGTATACATATGCAGACCCCAGGTAGACCATATGTGTATCACACCCCTCAAGTATGTGCTTGTGTAATTTCATAAGCCACATATCGATACAGTACATCCAAAGACATCATAAGACATGGATTTACATGCCTTGTGTTCATCATGTAAAATATATCATATATTCATATACCCAAATACATGTGTCATAAACCTTGTGTAAATGTATGTCTATACACACCACACAAACACACCTACACATCTGTCTCTCACAATATACTACATACCCATTTCCCAAACATTCTTGTAGCTGTTCTATGTGTCCCATATCTACATGCAAATAATAGCAATAACATTTACCAAGTGATTACTACATGCCATATGCAGTGCTGGGTGGATGACCTCCTTCAATCCTTCGGACAGGCCTATGCAACAGGTTCTATTCATTTAGCCTGGCAGCCAAAAGTTCACACCACAGTCAGATCACCTGAGTTTGAATCCTGGCTTCACCATTATCTAACCTGTGGCAAGCTTCTGTTTCCCCATCTGTAAGGAGGTAGTAGTACCTCCTTTTTCGAGTTGTTGGGAAATCAATGAGATCATCATGCATGAGAAACGTATAGTACAGTTCCACACGTAGACTAAGTGCTCAGTAAACGTTAGCTCTGATTATTAGTATCCGTGTTAGAGATGAGAAGTCAGGCTCAGAGGGGTTAAATGACTTGCCTAAGGTCAGACAACCTGTAAGTGGAGGAGGCAGTTCAGCATTCCATAGTACTGTCTCGAGCTCGTGACCCCAATCACACAATGGGGACAAATACACACACAGACACACACACACACACACACACACCAGGCACATTCCGTGTAGACTGCAAATGCTCACATCATTAACCCATGCCTCACATAGTTCCCCTGTACCTATCACATAGACATAAACTCATTGAGCATCTATAGTTTTATTTGTTTATTTATTTATTTGACTTCCAACCTCTGCCTCCCAGGTTCAAGTGATTCTCCTTCCTCAGCTTCCCGAGTAGCTGAAACTACAGGTGCCCACCATCACACTCAGCTAATTTTTGTATTCTTAGTAGAGACAGGGTTTCGCCATGTTGGCCAGGCTGGTCTTGAACTTCTGACCTAAGGTGATCCATGCACATCGGCCTCCCAAAGTGCTAGAATTACAGGCATGAGCCAGTGTGCCCAGCCCGACTTCCAACCTTTATTTTAAGTTCAGAGGCATATGTACAGGATGTGCAGGTTTGTTACATAAGTAAACGTGTTCCATGGTGGTTTGCTGCACAGATCATCCCATCACCTAGGTATTAAGCCCAGCATCCATTAGCTATTCTTCTTGATGCTCTCCCTCCTCCCACCCTCCGACAGGCCCCAATGTATGTTGTTCCTCCCCATCTGTCCATGTGTTCTCATCATTCAGCTCCCACTGTAAGTGAGAACATGCAGTATTTAGTTTTCTGTTCCTGCGTTTGTTTGATGAAGATAACGGCTTCTAGTCATTGAGCATCTATACAATCAACAGCTATCCACCATGTGCCAGGCTAGGTGCTGGGGTATAGCAGTCAGCAAAATAGACTTGCTCCTTGCTTTCATGACACTTACCAGCACACACCACTGTGTATACATACTACATGTAACCTGCATACATGTGGCCCTGCTGTGTGCACGTTTCCCATATGTAGCATCATAAACATACAGCCCATTTGCACGAACCACTCCCTTGCCCCCTTGATGGATCAGCCCAGCCTGGACAACATAGGAAGACCTCATCTTTACAAAAATAAAAAGAATTAGCTGGGCACAGTGGTGCCCACCTGTAGTCCCAGCTACTCAGGAGGCTGAGATGGGAGGATCGCCTGAGCCCAGGAGGTCCAGGCTGCAGTGAGCCACGATTGCACCACTGCACTTCAGCCTGGGTGACACTAAGACCCTGTCTCAGAAAAAAGTCAAAAAAAAAAAAAAAAAAAAGCTGGATCACCTGCACATAATCCACGTAGACACATCTCCTATCATTTACCCACACCTAGTATATTCATACCACTTGTACCTGCACCCCACACATACACTCCAAAGTAGAGTGTGCACACAACAAATGTATATGTACCATATACACATCTGCGCATGTTCATTCACCCTCTGCCAGTGTACACGCTTTCCTTAAGGCATTTACCTATAACCTGTGTGCATACACATAGCCAATATGTGTGACTGGTGTACCTGTTCCCCTATCTACCCCACACAGGCAGCTTGGGAGGCCTAGGCGGGCCCCCCTGGGTGGGTCTGATGTGAGGGTGGGGGGTCAAAGAGGCAGAACCTGGACCCCCATCACAGGGGAGAGAAGGTGGCCCTTGGCTTCAGGGCTGGTGGCCAGGAAATTATAGTCGACACCAAACCAAAGCAGCCTCTTCGAGGGCCAGGTAATCAGGCCTCTCCCGGATTTGGTATGACAGCTTAAATGTTCTAATTCCGCTGCCAGGGCCCCCACTCCCCAACTCCGGCCGCGGCCCAGGCCTCGGCCCTCTGCGGTAATTAGACCCACGTTTTCATTACCCTGAGATTAGACAGGTCCCCTCCGGCTGGGGGACGCCCACAGCTGCACGGGAACCATCCCCCGCACGAATGCATTTACCTGATTATGGAGTTTATTTTATATCAATTGCTGCAGAGTGTTGGAGGCCCGCTTTGCCCTACCCACTGCTCCCCGGGCCCCAGAGGCCTCTACCAACCCCGGACAAGTAGTTTCTGCCTAATGTACTGATTCTGCCTCCTCCAGGCCCTGCAATTCTGGAGGCCCCAATGGCCCCCTGCGTGGACTGGGTCCCCTGTTTTAAAATCACTTAAGGAATCTGAGGGGGATGAGAGTTAGAAAGGGCAGGAGGAAAGCATTCCAGGAATTTTCTCCTGGGGTGCATGTGGAGGTAGGGATGGAAGATTCCTTTAGGGATCTTCCTTCCAAAGCTATGTTTCATTTATTCATCCAACGAATGCTATTCAGTCCCGGAGCTAAACGCAACACCACTGATGGGTGAGAATGTTCATTCATTCAGCACCAACTCTGTGCCACAGAAGAATATGCACGTGGCCCCTGCCTTCCTGGAGACCACAGTCTAGAGAAGGAGGTAGGCAATAGTCATTGCAGGTGACTTTTGCTTAAATGAGGGTGGTGAGATTTGCAGGATGATACAGAGTGAATAAAGGAAGTTTAGGAAGAGGGGAAGCATTTCAGGCAGAAAATACAGCAAGTGAAACAGCCTCCAGAGAAAGAGGGTCTGATGTGACTGAGGAATTGACAAAAGAATGAATCTAAAGTTTAGGGCGTGAGGGGCAGTGGTAACACCTGAGAATCAAGCTTTGCAGGACACCAACCATAAAGGGTCTCAAATGCCATGCTAAATTGTTTGAACTTTATCCCGAGGACACGGAAGCCATGAGAAGGCTTTGAGCAAGGGAGGAACCCATTGTCTGCCATTTCTGTCTCAAGTGCTCACTATGTGCCAGGCATGGTTCTGAATGCCTTGTGTATGGGAACTCATCTTATCCTCTCATCAGCCCCACAAGCAAATACTCCAGGCTCATAATCCCTTAACCACGAGACCGAAATTCAAAAAGCTTCAGTGACCAAAAAGGTTTTCCGTAGGTCTGATGCCAAATCTGACCTGGACTAAGGAGAGGCTATTTTAGGTCTTCATTTCACTACCTGATATGAATATTTATAAGTTTTTGGGGAAAAAAAATGAGTGAGTTTAATTATAAGAAATGCCGTAGACCCCACTGGGAGGTCACACAGCACACAGGATATGTTTTGCATTAGACTTTAGAATAAGAAAAACTCTGAAACTCAAACTTTACAGGTTTTAGAGAAGGGACTCTGGACTTAGAATCTTTATGTTACAGATGAGGAGACTGTCATAGAGCTGGGTTAAGTACCCTACTCCAGACCACACAGCAATACAGATTCAGGCAATATAAATCCAGACCGTACTGGCTTCGGAGTCTGACCTCTGCAGCGCGCACCCTCTCTGATGGTGTCCAGGCCCGGCTCAGAGTTTCAGAGGCCCCTGGAGATGGGAGAAGGAGCTAGCACTGCTCAGCACTTGCTGTGAACCTGGCCCTGTATGGACCCTGCTGGCCCTTGCTGCACCCAGCTGTGGGCATATCTACCCCATTTCAGAGGTGGGGAAAGCAAGGATCAGAAAGGGGCATCAGCTTGGCCAAAGTTCTGCAGCAAGAGGGTAGCAGGCCAGGCGTGGTGGCTCACACCTGTAATCCCAGCACTTTGGGATGCTGAGGTGGGCGGAACACTTGAGGTCAGGAGTTCGAGACCAGCCTGGCCAACATGGTGAAACCCCATCTCTTCTAAAAATACAAAAATTAGCTGGGTGTGGTGGTGCATGTCTGTAATCCCAGCTACTCCAGAGGCTGAGGCAGGAAAATCGCTTGAACCCGGTGGGGCGGAGGTTGCAGTGAGCCGAGAGCGTGCCACTGTACTCCAGCCTGGGTGACAGAGCAAGACTCTGTCTCAAAAAAAAAAAAAAAAAAGAGGGTACAGTAGCAGAATTGGGAATGGGGCCCAGGTCTGGAGTCACCAGAACCCTGATCTTCTTGCTTTTCTGGGGACCAGCAGATGAGACACAAGCTGGACCTGGTGGGGTTAAGGACGTAGACCACAGTCAAAAGCAGATCTTGTCCAAGAGCCCCAGCCCCAGGCTGCAGGCAGCACAGCTACTGTACTCCAGGCCCTAGGTGACAGCCCCCACCCCACCTCCACCCCCATCAGGGCTGCCTCAGCCTCACTCCTGGGCTGCCCCTCTGCCTCTGTGCCCAGCTCCCTCCAGAAAGCCTGCCCTGATTCCTCCAAGCCAAGCTTCTAATCCTCATATTCAGGCACTCTGCTTATGCCCTTCGTACTCCCCTTCACTAACTCAAAGTGTTTTTAAGCCATTTTACTCACATGGCCTCACCTGCCCAGGGATGTGGGGGTCCTCCCTTCAGAAGGCCAAGTGGTGCCAAGGGACTGAGCACCAGCTCTGGAGCCAGAATAGACCAGGATTCAAATCCTAGCTGGGATCATTGTTAGCAGCATGATTCGGGAAAATCACTTCTCTAGATCTCAATTTCCTGAACTGTAAAGTGAAAACAATAGTAATAGCATCTCCCTCACCGGCTGTTGTGAAGATTAAATGAGGCAGTGCTTGTCAGATGCTCCAGCACGAGGCCTCTACTTGCGGTAGCTGCTGCCATAATCACTCTTAGCTGCCTGATTCATTTTTGACCCTCAGTAAGTTCTGATCATTCCTTTCCCTGCTACAAGGGATGCTCAATTTTAAAAAGGAAAAGGAAAAAAAGCCCCCGAGCCTGGCCCTTCACACTGCCAGGATGTGGCCCTTGCCACTTCTGCCTCATGTCCTAAGACTTGCTTTTGCGACCCCTGACTCTGCATTTGTACTTCACATGTTCATGGTTCCCTGTCCCCTCTCCAGGGTTTCTTACCTCCTGCCTCTGCTTGTACCATTTTGACACCTGGCACTCCTTCTCTATGCCCCATTTATGCATGTCTCAATTCTATGATTCATTCATTATTTACTCATCCATTTATTCATAACAAATGTTTTATTGAATGTCTACTTTGCGCCCAGCTCTGTACTAGCTACTTTCACATAAGCTAATCTTCATGACAGCCTTGCAGAGGAAAGAGTATTGTCTGCATTTTATAGAGGAAGAAACTGGGCTCAGAGAGGTTCAGTCACTTGCCTGAGATGACACAGCTAGCAAGTGGCAGAGCTGGGATTTGGCATGGTCCTATCAGCCTCCAGAGCTCAGCTATTTCCTCTCCATCCTGCATGTGCTAATGCGCAGGTTGGAAAGCAGGCATGGTAGGGGAAGGCAGCCCTCTGTGCCTGGGTGGGAGAGAGGGGAGTAGGGAAAGGAGAGGCCAGCTAGGTTCATTCTGCCAGGAGAACCTGGGGGAGGGGAGGCAGGAAGGGAGCTTCTTTGGGGGCAGTCTGCCACAGACAGCAGCAGGTTAGTCTAGGATGATCCCAGTCGGCTTGAAGAGTCAGTGGGAGTCCTCTTGAACCCTCCCCACCCAACTCCAGCCCCCTCTTCCAGCCTGAGTGAGAATGGGTCTGTGATGAAAGAGAGCTGGCTGCTTCCCCGCCGTCCTTCCCTTGTCCTGGGAGGGAAGGACAGATGACCCAGTGCAGGTCACTGTAGGAAGGCTCCAGAGTTCAGAAATAAGCCCCTCCCCAGCCTCCTCCTTCCAGGGCCACAGCTCTAAGGGGGAGCAGTCCTGAGGATCTCAACTCTGCCAATCCCAGGCAGAGGCCAGCTCTGGGCAACACGTGATCTGAGAGCAAAGGAGCAGATGTGGCCTGGGAAAGGGAACACACAGCCAGACCCAGGGAGACGGGGAGATGGACAGGGAGGCAAGGGAAGGGATGGGGGAGGAAGGGACAAGGAGACACACAGGGAGATGGAGACAAGGAGAGATAGGAGAGAAATGCACACAGAGATGCAAGCAGAAAGAGCCTAGGGAGGCTGAGCGAAAGCAGAAGTAGAGGCAGAGGCGTAGGCAATGAGTGGATGAGGGGGGAGTCCATTCAACCAGGAAAGAAGACACCTTCCTGACTACACACAGAAGGACAGAATGATGAGGGAATGGTCCCCAGGGGCAGCCAGAGGAACAAGAAAGTGGCCCTCAGCCTGCATCAGGAGGCTCTCGCTTCAATGCTGTGTGACTTTTTACCCAGACCTCCCCGCTCCAGACTTCAGTAGTCCTGCCAGCCACACGGGAGCCCTCTGCTCAATTCAGATTCCTGCACCTCTACAACCCCAATCTAGGGAGCTGAGGGCAGTGACGGGAAAGAACCTGAGCCTGGAGCGGCGGCTGCACAGGTGTGTCTCGTTCCTGCCCATGGTTGGCTAGCCACTTCCAGCTTCCATCGTGTCCGTGATGGCAGTAGCTTGGGTCCCTGACTTTTTGTGCATCCACATGTCTCTCTCTGGGTCCCATCAGGTCTGTGTTTATGTCTGAAGATTTTATAAAGAAGCTGCACAAAGGAAGTGAGGTTTGCAAAGTGCAGACCCCTGTCTTAGCTCTAATGCTTAGCGTGTGGGATATACAGCTGTTAGCCCTGGGTCCTCTTCCTCCCCACACCCACCCTCCAGCCTTGGGCCTGGTGTCAAGTCCAGGCCTGGACTATGAATCGTGACAGCCACCAGAAGCATTTGGAGGGCAGACCAAGATAGGAGGCTGGAGGCTGCCGTCTGGGAATGGAAGCTGCAGGAATCGAGATGACCAGCCCTAGGAAGGTGACCCAGGAGAGCACAGTCACCAGCGGCTGACCTCAGGGGCTATAACAGGGCAAAGGAGCAGAGGTGGGCTGGGCCCAGAGCGCACAGTCAGGGCTGGGGAGGGTGGCTTCAGGAGTCACAGAAAGCACCTTCTCACTGTGGAACTATGTGAGGCGGAAGAGGGTCTTTACACGGAAGGAGCTTCTCATTCCTGGGGAGGATAAGTTTCCAAACAATTGGACAAGGGTGTTATAGAGAGGATTCAAGCATCAGATAATGGATGGATTAAGATACTTCTGAGGCCCAATTCTGAGAATATCCTGGCCCTCCACCCAATAAAGCAATAGAGAAATCCAGAAAATGATGCCGGAGACAACTGCCTCAGGCTCCAAAATTTCCCACCTGCCTCGGGCTGGGTTTTGTCTCTTACTGGTTGCCCACAGGGTCACAGCTCAAGCCCTCCAAAGGGAGTAATGACAGTGATTATGATCATAATAACAGCAGCAAATACACAGCAGGAATGCACTGTTATAGCCCCACCAGTTGTTAAAAGATTGAAACATGTCCACACCAGTTGTTAAATAGCCACTGCTCCAAGCATCTTGAGCACACTCACCCCTGCCAGCCCAGCTGCCAGGCCTTAACTTCACATTCCAGTCTCTGCCCAGAGAGAGAGCCTGTCCTACTCGGAGCATCCCTGTGCCTCAGTTCACCTGGAAAACATTATCCTGAATGGGTTGCCCAATCTTGGCCACAGAGGCTGCCCACTGCAGGTGCCCCCTCCTCCAAGGCCCCTCTCCCAAAGCCTGAGCAATCAAGGCTGCTGCCTCCCTGGGCTGGTACAAGTGCCCGCCTCCTCCCGGCCCCTCTCCTCACTGCAAACCCAGCTCATTTGCATGTGGATCGCGCCTGCCACCATGGGTGCTGGGGTCAATTGAAACTCAAGAAAAGAGAAGAAATTTATGCAAAACTGTTGATTGCATTTGTATGTAATGAAATCATCCAATATTCATCTGACTATAGAATCTAATCTGAGAAGAGAACTGAAGGACATGAGTGTCACTGCAAAACCGTAATGAGCCACTGTAGTGATTAAAAAAGCTCTTGAGCCTTCTGAAAATCCAGGCAGAAATAGCGTCTAATCAACTCTGAATATAGGAGGCGAGATTGGGCTGGCGCGTTGCGCACGGCCCGCCATGGCGCTGGGGGTGTATGGTAAACCCTGGTGGCCGCGGTCTGTGGGTGCCAATCGCCCGGCACCCACCACAATCAGCCGAGTCCTCGGTGCACAAAGCAATCGCTGCCTCTCGCCATGCAGAAAGAGCCCAATCACAGCTGTTGTGAAGAGCAGCTTGAGGCTTCTGCACCGGCCTCAAAGCCTCACCTAAGGCCTCTTCTGGGTTCCTTCCTCCAACCAAGAGGCAGGAAGAGTTTGGGGACCTGGGCCTGCCGTACCTGGACACACCTGTGGCCCAGCCAGCCCCAGGCAGGGGAGGGTCTGTGTCTCGCAGAGGCCCTGGCTCGTCACTGAAATGTCACCTCCTCTGTGAGGCATTCCCTGACTGCCCCATCTAAAGTGACAACCCCCTACCCCCACCCCCGACACCGCCCTCCCAATTCTTTTGACTCCTGCTTTGTTTTCCTTCACAGCACTCAGCTATGCCTGGCACAACGTCATTTCTCTATGGATTTAATGCCCGTCTCTCCCAAGTAGACTGTGAGCTCCACAAAGGCAGGGACTTTGTGATGGTTTGTTTGCCCTGTGGAGTGTGGAGAACCATGCCTGGCACTTAGTAGGTGCTCAACAAGCATCTACCAAGATGCTTAAATATTTGTTGAATGGCTAAATCAGTTTCACTAAGCAGTCACATGTATTTATTTGTGCATTCAGCAAATACTTGTTGAGTATACAGTGTGTGTCAGGCTTCCTCCTGGGGACTGAGCATGCAGTGTGAATGAGACAGTTCTTGCCTTTTCAGAGCTCACAGTCGGGGCAGGAGACAGACATGAAAGTCATTACATATAGTCAGACGGGATAGTGTGGTGTGGGAGAAGACCAGAGGCTTTCAGACCTGCTGAACCCAATCTGGGGAGGTCAGGGAAGGCTGCCCGGAGGGAGTGACATTGGGTTGAGAGCTAAAGGATGTATAAAAGTTAGCAAGGCCAGTAGGGCCTGGAATGACCCAGGCAGAGAGAACAGCATGTGCAAAGTCCCTGAAGTGACACTTACCGGTGGGGAGCTGAGAGAAGCCAGAGCAAGGAGAGGCTGGGGTGAGATGGGGCCAGAGAGATAGTCAAACCTTGCAGTTAAGACCTTGGGTTAAGAATTTTGGATTTTTTCCTGGGGGTAATAGAGAGCCTCTGAAGGCTAGTGGCCTGATTTGCATTTGAAGAGTTTATCCTCTGGAGAAAACCGATCAGAGGGCCAGGCATGAAGAACAGAGAGACTGGTTAGGAGGCTATTCAGTCATCCAGGCAAGGGGGAGCCACTGAATGTTTTTGAGCAGGACATTATAGCAAAGGCTGTGTTTTTTTGTTGTTGTTTGTTTTGTTTTTTGAGACAGAGTTTTGCACTTGTTGCCAGGCTGGAGCACAATGACGCGATCTCGGCTCACCGCTACCTCTGCCTCCCAGGTTCAAGTGATTCTCATGCCTCAGTCTCCTGAGTAGCTGAGATTATAGGCATGCGCCACCACGCACGGCTAATTTTGTATTTTTAGAAGAGACAGGGTTTCTCCATGTTGGTCAGGCTGGTCTCCAACTCCTGACCTCAGGTGATCGGCCCGCCTCGTCCTCCCAAAGTGCTGGGATTCCAGACGCCCGGCCTAGGCTGTGTTTTAAGGTTATTAATATGACGGCGAGAGATAGATGGGAGGAAGAGAAGTGAGGTAGAAGCCAGAAATCAGCCTGGCAGTCCATTCATTCATTCATTTGTGTATTCCTCATTCAACAGACATCTCTGTGTGAAAGCTGCCCTTCTCTGCATTGTAATTTATAGTTTCCAATCTGCTCTGGGTTTTGATACCAAGTTACCTGTTATTAACACAGGTTCTAAAGCTGGCATCAGTCAGTTCTGAGACTCCAAGCGACTCTGTGGATCATGAGGCTGCTTATTTTGGCATGGACTTTCTGACATCAGTGTTCTTGTGAGTCATTTGCCCTGTTTAGGCCTTAAATTCCTCATCACTACAAAGAGGGTGCCAAACTAGATTATCTCTAATACCCTTCTCTGCTCCCCAAACTCTGCAGTTTTTTGCCCCATGAAGGCTTAAAGACGCCTCAAAGCCCGGTGGCTCAAAAATCCCAAGGTGTGGTCTGACCTGCCGTCTGTTAGACTCCACTCAGCAGCCAAAGCAGCAGGGAGGAATCAGGAAATCTGAGTTCAAGTCCCAGCTCTGCGATTTACTGACTGTCGCCAGTGGATGAGTTCTTCCCTTCTCTGTGCTTCAGTATCCCACCTGTAAAACAGAGAGCTGTCTAGAAGTGGGGAGAGCTATAGCAGACTCGAGACTCCCCCAAAAGGTCAGACGGGGGTCCCAGTTCCAACACTCACTGCCACCTGTGACTTGAGCAAGGCACTTGGCCTTTCTAAGCCCGTTTTCTCATCTGTAAAAAAAATCTAAGCCCAAAGGGCTGTTGTGGGAATGAAGTTAGATAATGTGGCTTAGGGGCTGAGCATCACGTAAATGCTCCATAAGTAGTGGCTGCCTGGATGGGAGAGATGGGACTGATGTCCTTTCTCCTTCCTTCTCTACAATGGCTCCACTTTAACCAGCAACTGGGATTCGCTGGGGGCTGGGGAATCGTTTTTTGGTTTTTGTTTTTTTTTTTTTTTTGGAGATGGAGTCTTACTCTGTTGACCAGGGTGAAGTGCACTGGCATGCAACCTCTACCTCCCAGGTTCAAGCGACTCTCCTGCCTCAGTCTCCCGAGTACTTGGGATTACAGGCACCCGCCACCATGCCCGTATTTTACATCCATCCATGGAAACCCCACCCTTCATTAGGTAAATAAACATGGTACATCCATACGGTGCAGTGGTCAGCCGGGGCCATATGTTTCAACAAGAATAGGGCCCTCAACACATGATGGGCAGTGGAAGAAGCAAGCAGAGTCCTATTACAGCACGATGCTATTTATACAAACTGGAATTACATAGACACAAAGCAATTCCTTTAAAAACAATGCCTAAAATGTTTAAAAGGGCAGGACGAATTCTGAGGGATTTCTATTTTTAATAGAGACAGGGTTTTGCCATGTTGGCCAGGCTGGTCTCAAACTCTTGACCTCAGGTGATCTGCCCACCTCTGCCTCTCAAAGTGCTGGGATTACAGGTGTGAGCCACCATGCCTGGCCAACAATGGCTCCATTTTAACCAGCAACTGGGATTCGCTGTGGGCTGCTAGAATTTGGGTTTGTTTTCTTTTTTAATCTGTAGCTTTGGGTGGAAGGGGTTAAATGCATCTCTAGCCCACTAGGATGGGTTGGGGAACACTGCTAGCTAGAGGCCTTGTTAACAATGTGGCCATAAACAACCAGCTAACAAGCAACAAAGGATTCCCTGGCCACAGTAAACAAGACTTCCTCCTTCCTCCCTGAACATTTTTGAATAGCAGCTCCCCACTAGAGGTAGATCCGCATTCTAGAAGCCCTGCTTGGAATTTCAGGAGCCCCACCCTCCCACCTCCCCACACCATAGTGGATTGTGGATGTTGGAGCTGAGAAATAGTCAGCACCTTCTTGGCTTTCTTCCTGCAGTAAGAGGGTGGAAGACCTAGGCTCAGTCTCAGATACCCCTGTACTGGGAGTCCCTGCCCTTGAGGGGCAGCTCATGAACATCACAAGGGGAAAGGTGAGGGAGAAAGTGCTTAGAGCCCTGAGAGTTTGGTACAAGTGAAAAAGGGAGACCGTGTCTGATTGGCGGATGCATTCCTGGAAGACTTCCTGCAGTCGGAGGTATTTGGGATGGGTGTGGAGGATAGCTAGAATCTCTCTTTCTCTCCCTGGGAAAAAAAAATATTAAAAGTACAGGGGAAATAAAAACAGAAAATGAGGTTGACAACCACACCTATTTTCACAGCTCCAAATTAACATTATGTCAAGTTTTCAAGTACATGTCCACACATACACACACACACACACACACACACACACACACACACACACACACGATGACTTTAGCATATTCTTTAAGTCTTCCCCCCACTCCCCAGTGTCAATCACCATTACAAATTTAGCAAGTATCCCTCACAATTCCCCCTGCCCTTTTAAACATTTTATAATGCAAAGTAGGCATCATTTTTTAAAGGAATTGCTTTGTGTCTATGTAATTCCAATTCGTATAAATAGCATCATGCTGTAATAGGACTCTGCTTGCTTCTTCCACTGCCCATCATGTGTTAAGGGCCCTATTCTTGTTGAAACATATGACCCTGGCTGACCACTGCACCGTATGGATGCTTACTTACCCGCTGAAGGGTGGGGTTTCCATAGATGGATGTAATCAGGGGAAGACATTCCAGGTAGAGGATGTGGCAGAAGCAAATGCATAGGGATAGAAAAGCAGGGGTCCAGGGGGGAGGGAGCACCGGGCATATTTGGAGGAGCAGGGGAGGTGCAGTTGCCACACTGGACATCTGGGTTGTGGGGGAAAAGGCCCCCCACTCAGAGCCACCGCAAGCCCTCAATAATTCCACTTAACCACTTTCCAAGTCCTCCCCAGGGAGGCCTATGTTACTCTTTCCATTAATTGTCTCATTAATGACCCACTGAAGTCAAGTACCCATTGTTCTCTGGGCCTGGGGCAGCCTCCCTGGCTTTGCCCCTAGAGGCATTTGTAAACGTCTTTCCTTCCCCTGCTTTCCTTTGGCAGGCATCCTTATCTAGTCCCTGCAGCCCCGGCCGGGCTGATGTGACACTTCCTTTACCCACACCCTGAGCCAGAACCTCGGGCTGCCCAAAGCCACCGGGCCTGGCTCACCCTCCCTCTCCCCTACATCTCCAACTGCCTCACTCCGTCTCCACCTATATATGTGTCTCTCTTCTCTCTGCTCCCCTCCCCTCTTTCTTTTTGTTTTTGTTTTAAGGAGCGAAAAGTTTAATAGGCAAGAAAGAAGGAAGGAAGAAGAAAACAGCTCCCCTGCATAGAGGCGGGTGGAGGGGGGGTGGTCAGATTCGAACAAAGAGAAATCCCTTCCCCTCCCTTCTTTCTAAACTGTTTCTCTTCCTGGTTTCTGTTGCCTTCTCTGTGTACTTCTCTGTCCTCCTCTGTGTCTGTCTCTATCTCAGTCTCTGTCTTCGTGGGTATCTCTTTCAGAGTATCTCTACAGATGATAATGTCTCTCTCTCACTGTCCCTGTCTGTTTTCTGTCTCTGGGACTGTCTCCATCTCTCTTCCTGGGTGTCTCTCTGTATCTTTGTCTCCTCTGCTGATCTCTGTGCTTGTATGTGTGCATGTGTGTGTGTTCCTATTTTTGTCTCTGATTCTGCCTCTGTTTCCCTCCCTCTGTCCCTGCATCTCTCTGTCTCTGTCTCTCGCCTCTCTCTGACTCACCTCCCCCAACCTGTCCTTCCTCTCTTGTGGGTCTCTGAACCCTTCTGATTGACTATTGTCCTGTTTCCAACCTCTGCCTCACTGCCACTGCTCACTCACCCATGGGTCCCCAACACCCACACAGGTCAAACCACCTCCCTCCCTTACTTCTCTCCCTAGTTACAGCTCCAGCTTCCCTTGGATGACAGCCATGAGGACATCAGAACTAGGAGTAGGCGTGATGTCCCATAGCTCCGAGACTTTGCGATTCATACATCTGTGAAGTTAAAAAACAGAATGAAAGGAACCCACAGAATGTGACCAATTATTTTTTCTAAATAAGGATTTCTAAAGAATCACCAACTTATCATTTTATATTAGAAAGGATATTTTAATGCCAAAAACAAAAGAGAAAGCTCTAAGAATAGGTAATAGTCCATTAACTTAAATAAGCAATTTTATAAAAACATTTGCTACATTACCTTTATTTTACTTATTTTGCCCTAGATGGGTGAAGATGTTAGGAATTGAAACAGGCTCTCTGGCCTCATTGGAAACCAGAGATCTTGCCCAAGCCTTTCCCACAGAAAAATGGAGAGACCTTTTTTTTGTGGGAAGAAAGGGCAAAACTGGAACAGGACCCAGAAGCTCTCACTGGCTACTCAGTACTTCACAAGTCCCTTTCCAGCCCCACTGGTCTCTTCGTGAAAATAATGTATGAGGCTGCCTAGTTGGGGGTCAGACAGCAGACTCCCTGATGCCAAGTGTTCCTCTGTGTGGAGACAGAGTCCTGCTCTGTTGCCCAGGCTGGAGTGCAGTGGTGCAATCTTGGTTCACTGCAGCCTCTGCCTCCTGGGTTCAAGTGATTCTCCTGCTTCAGCCTCCCGAGTAGCTGGGATTACAGGCACCCGCCACTACACCTGGCTAAATTTTATATTTTTAGTAGAGACGGGGTTTCACCATGTTGGCTAGGCTGGTCTCGAACTCCTGACCTCAAGTGACCCGCCCACCTCAGCCACCCAAAGTGCTGAGATTCCAGGCATGAGCTACCGCACCAGGCCCTCTGTGTGTCTCTGGACATGTAAGTTAACCACTGTCTGTGCTTCCTTCCTCACTTGTAGAATGAGCGAAATAACAGCTAGCTCCTTGAGTTGCCTAAAATGTAGTAAAACTTGTTAGCCACTATTATTATCAGGAAGAGGGGTCTGGGGATCAGGAAGAGGGGTCTGGGGAGTGGTGTCTTGAAAGAAGGGAGTTACCTGGATCCAGGCCTGAGCCAGGAAAGGAAGAGAATAGCACGGACTTCTGCCCTGCTCTCCCCTAGGCAAGCTGTGAGCCTCTGTCAGGGGCAGCAGCCAACCTGCGGTGGAGCTGTTGTCTAGGGAGATTTAGGGGCTCTGAAGCCCAGTGAGGCTGCTTTGGAACTCAGGGATGCATGGAAAATGTGGGATGTGGGCAGAGACCTTCTCCCTTCCTCTTCAGGGCTTCCACTCAGCATGCTCAGACGCCCTCAGCCCAGGAACCAGTACTTTTGTCACAGACACTGACACTCCGAGGAGTGGAGGTAAAGCTCCCTCAAGTGGCATTTGTGGCTGTAGATGCCAGCAAAGGGAAGCGCCAGTGGGAAAGGAGTACAGTAGATGCCAGTGGCCTTGGATGCCATGTGGTCCCTTAAGATGTCTAGAAGCGCCTGAGGCCGACTTAGCAGATGAGGTTGAAGGTCCTGGGCAGGCAGGTGAGGGTAATTAGAGAAACTCTGGGTTATTAATACAAATGTGACACCACTTGCATCAAGCCCTGGCAGGCCCCTTAGAATCAGACAAACATTTCCTCAACACCTGCTCTTGCCAAGCACTGTGCTAGTCAGAGAATGCACAGACTAAGAGAGCAGGGGACTTTCTTGCCAGGAACTCACACAAGGCTTATCTAGGGTTACCCATGTTCTGCCTCTGAGTCAAGTGTCCAGAGACCCAGGTGAGGCCAGCCTGGAACATTTGCCACCTCTCTTCCCTGGTGAGCACCACTCAGGAAGGAAAGGAAAGGTATGCTGAAGGTAAGAATCAACAGGACTTGGTGACTTATTGGGTGAGGGACAGGGAGGCAAAAGTGGCTCCCAGTGTCCTGGCTTGGCACCTGGGTGGATGGTGAGGCTTTTCTTGAGAGAGGAAGTGCAGTTGGGTGGCTGAACTTCAGATGCTTGAGGCAAATCCAAGAGCTTAATAGGCATAGGCAGGTCTAGGGATCACGAGAGGCATCGGTATGGATAATGAATGAATGAATCGCAAGTATCGGGAGGGATAATGAATGAATGAGTTAGTGTAAGGAAGAACATGGGACTAAGAAGGCCTTATAAGACTTTGCCTTCTGGTGGGGAAGGGGTTTAAGGGAGCACATACTAGGCAAAGAAAATAGCCTAAAAGGCTTGAAGGTGAGAGAAAGCAGCACAAAATTATTAGCTTTCAGACAAGGTAAGAATTCCGTTTAGCTTAAGCACTGGTTGTATCAGAGTAGTTGTAAGAGATGAATCACAATTAAAGGAATACATCAGATCCAGATTGCAGAAGTTACTGAATGCCAGGGTGAAGAGTTTACATAATTCAGCAGGCAACAGGGAACCACTGAAGGTTTCTGAGAGAAGAGTGACATGATAAAATCTATGTTTCAGGTTGTTCTAACTTAACAGCGTAGGATGGACTGAAACACAGATCAGAAGAAAGAAATGTAAGAGAAAGGGCTCATCAGGCACAGCTATATATGCTCATCGGGCATATCTGCTGTCCCAATATCACTTGAGCCCAGGAGTTCAAGTACAGCCTGGGCAACATAGGGAGACCCCTCATTTCTTAAAAAAAAAAAAAAAAGAAAGAGAGAGAGAGAGAGAGAGAGACAGAAAGAAAGAAAGAAAGAAAGAAAGAAAGAAAGAAAGAAAGAAAGAAAGAAAGAAAGAAAGAGAGACAGAGATAATCACTTATTTTTATTCCACAAAAACTGAACTTCGTCTATGTGAAGCAACCCTTTTCCTCATTCTAATCTCTAATCCTTAATCTGCTTAGGGCTAGAAAACCAAATCACTTATGTTAATACTGAATATAAAGAAAAAGTAAATGGGTTCTACTAAACATATCACTATTATAAATAAATGTAAATGAATTTAAGTGTCTGTTAAAAGGAGCTTTATATATACTTATACATATATACAATAGATTACTCAGCCTTAAAAACGAAATTCTGATACATGCTACAATATGCATATACTTTAAGGACATCATGCTTGAGTGAAAAAAACTCGTCACAAAAAGACAAATACTGTATGATTCCACTTACATGATGTTCCTAATCAAATTTATAAATTCATAAATGGTGGTTGCTGGGTGCTGAGAAGGGGAAACTGGGGTTGTTTAATGGGTATAGAAAGTCAGTTCTGCATGGTAAAGAGTTCTGGAGGATGGTTGTACAACAATGTAAATGTACTAAATGCTACTGTACTGGTTAAGGTTGGGCATGGAAGCTCAAGCCTGTAATCCCAGCACTCTGGGAGGCCAAGGTAGGAGGATCACCTGAGCTCAGGAGTTCAAGACCAGCCTGGGCAACATAGCAAGACCTTGTCTCTACAAATAATAATAATTTTAAAAATTAGCCAGGTGTGGTGGTGCTGTAGTCCCAGCTACTCGTGAGGCTGAGGTGGGAGGACTGCTTCAGCCCAGGTGGTCAAGGCTACAGAGAGCCGAGATCATGCCACTGAACTCCAGCCTGAGTGCCGGAGCAAGACCCTGTCTAAAAAAAAATGGTTGAGTAAATTTTGTTATGTATATTTTACCACAATTAAAAATAAAAATAAGAAAAAGATTTTCAGAATGGTTCATCAAACAAAACCCAATTCCAAAAAAAGAAACACCTAAAATAGTGATTCTGAAAGCCTAAAAATCAAGAAATGGGGAAAGCAAATGTAAACAAAAAGCAAGCAAGAGCTATAATCCCGATATACAACAAGACAAAATTCAGACTAATAGCATTGAATGAAATAAAGAAGATGTAAGCGTCTGGAGCGCTATGTATAAAACAACACAGCAGTACTTTCACAAAGCAGAATCCATTTTCATAAAGCAGAAAATGCAAGAAGAAAGAGAAGTGTTAATAGCAGGGGTCTGAAACACACCACTTTCAGTCCAAGACTCATCAAAGGGTCAAAAAATAATGGAAAACCTTAGCAACATAATCTATAAGCTACATCTCCTGCATACATATCAAAATTTGTACCCCCAAAATAGGGAACATACCATTTCAAATGCACATCATGAAAAATGACCATCTATTTGGGCAAAAGAGAGCCTCAAATTGGCTTTTGAGGATACAAGCTTTTATGATCACTCTTTTTCTAACCGCCAAGTTTCACTGAGTGGTATCAATGCAACAAAGAATGTAGAAGCAGTTTGAAAACTAAAAAGCACCAAGCAAATATTAGTTACTGATACTGTCAATACTGTTATTGCTATTATCATCATTATTCACTGCTTGGTGAACACTTTGTTTCCTCTCTGATATATTCTAGGGCAGATGGTCAAACAGACGGGGGATTAATATGTAATCTTTACTGTCTTCATAAGAGCTACCATTTCTTTGGTGTTTACAATGTGCCAGGTATTATGCTGTTTTACACGCAGTCATTAATTAGGAACAACTTGCTATTTGTTTTATGAAAGCAAGACTTCTGCTTCTCTCATATCACTGTCCAGGTCCAGAACAGCGTGAGGTCTCCTTTGAGTAAGTGTTCAGCGAAGACTTGGGAACCAAAGTGCACTGATTAAGGACCTACTTCAGTCAGACGTGGGTTTGAAATTTCATTCTAGCACTTACTACATGTGTGACCTTGGGCAAGTTAAATACCCTTTCTGAACCTCAGTTTTTTTCACAGAAAAACAGATAATCATAACAGCTACATTAACAAGGACTGATCAGAAGTTTCAATGTAGTAACATGTGTAAAGGGTCTCACATGGAACCTGGTCCACTGTAGGCATTCAATAAATGTTGGTCTGCGGTTGAGGGAGAAAGAACAGACCTTATCAGGTAATCTTAGAATAGGGGCCTTTTTTCTTAAAAAAAAAAATCTTTAAATACAAATATCCTCCAATGCATGTGAAATAATTTATTTTTTAAGTAGTGTCATGGGGTAATGGTGAAATAAGTCATGGTAGATCCATATTACGGAATATTGTATCACAATGAAAGAATAAATTGTATCTATATGTACAAACATGGACAGATGACCATGATTGTTACGGGGTAAGAAAAAAAAGCAAACATCAGAATATGAATAGTTCCCCTCTCTCCTTCTAAAAAATTATATGGCTGGGCACGGTGGTTCACACCTGTAATCCCAGCAATTTGGGAGGCTGAGGCAGGCAGATTACCTAAGTCAGGAGTTCAAGACCAGCCTGGCCAACATTGTGAAACCTCATCTCTATTAAAAAATAAAATAAAATACAAAAATTAGCTGGGCATGGTGGCGGGCACCTGTAATCCCAGCTACTCAGGAGGCTGAGGCAGGGAAAACTGCTTGAACCAGGGAGGCAGAGGTTGCAGTAAGCCGAGACTGCGCCACTGCACTTCAGCCTGGGCGACACAGCAAGACTCCGTGTCAAAAAAAAAAAAAAAAGATCTATGGCCAGGCAGAGTGGCTCACACTTGTAATCCCAGCGCTTTGGGAGGCTGAGGCAGAAGGACCACTTGAGGCCAGGTGTTTGAGACCAGCCTAGGCAACAAAGTAAAAAAAAAGAAAAAGAAAAAGAAAAAGCCAGGTGTGGTGGTGCATAGCTGCAGTCCCAGCTACTCAGGAGGCTGAGGTGGGAGAATTGCTTGAGCCAAGGACTTTGAGGTTGCAGTGAGCTGATTGCGCCACTTCACAACAGGCGACAGAGTGAGACACTGTCTCAAAAAGCAAAACAAAATGAAACGAACACACACACACATATGCACAGAGAAAGGTCTGGAAGGATATATGCCTAATTTTAAAGGAGTAGGATTAGGGACTGGTGAGATGTTTTAACTTTCTACATTCCAACTTATTTTGTAATTTCCAACACACACACGAAAAAAATAAACAGGATAAAAATTATCAAATTCTCTTCAGCCTGAATATTTCATGGGACTTTGAAAGTCATTAAACTGAATAGAAGAGGTGGTTAATTCTTCCGGCAAGTGTGAGAATTTCCACTCAGCGTTTCTTTTTGAGAGAGGCTGTAGGAGACAAGAGATGGAGAATGAATTGCTCCAGCATTACTCATTACATCCAAACAGGTAGTCTCATTCTTGTCCCTGTCACCACTGCAGCCCTGACACACAGAGTAACAGAGAAACTCTTTAATAAATGTCAACTGAAATTGAGTACTCAGCTGAAAGCCATTTGCTGAGCTGTCTGACTGCCCTGGGCTCGAGGTTTTCCTTTATTCATTTATCATGATACAGCTTTGGCCAACATACACACAGGAGAGAAACTGTTGACATGTGGAACCCAAGTACAGAAAATCTTTCATTTTCCTCCCTGTCTGTTCACCAAATAAGTTTTTGTTTATTTAAAGACTACAGAGGATTTGGCTGTTAAGAACCAAATGCCTTTGGAGTGGAGTTACAACATAATTTATCATTTCCTCTGTTTATTAAAAAATCCTGCATCTTTGAGAAGCACATTTGCAGTAAGTGGGGGATTTCGGCCACTCATGAAAGACTGTTGCAAAGCCCCTGTCATGTGACTTACCCCAATAAAGGCTTCTTAATTGCTGTATCTATCCCTGCTCTTCCCCCAGCTGACTTCTAATCGTGTGATGACCACTTAGGGCTGGTGAATGGGGTTAGAGAACAGGTAAGTGGGGCAGGAGACTGTGTTAGTTTAACTTTGGCCCAATTTTGACCTTGAATCCTTACTGCATGTTTCACCAGTGTAAGTAAAGGGGAAAGTGCAACCCTTATTGCCTCCAGCACAGGACAGAATACGGAGGAACTCAAAGAGCAATGAGAAGTTGGATGCTGCTTCGAAAGAACTCAGCCAGGCCTTGCCACCACCAAAGTGGGCTCCATTCTGAAAGCAGACACCTTGCAGAATTGGAATGAACTTCCTACTTTTCCACCTGAGAGATTATTATAGATAGCAATTTAGTTCAGTGCACTATGTACTCCCTCAAAACAGGGGCCATATCTTACCCATTTTTGTATTGCCAGTACGTAGTACAGTACCTGACAGTTGGTGCTCACTAAATGCTAATGAAGACAGCAGGACAGTGGTTCCTTCTAGATTGGTGAGACAGTGTGAGCCCAGAGAGGAAATGGAAGCTCCACACCCTGTCCTTCTCCCTAAACCTTGCCCTGTGTACCTCCTTCATTGGGTTGTTCAGCTGTATCTCTTATAATAAACCAGTGAATGTGTTTCCCTGAGTTCTGTGAGCTGTCCTAGGAAATTAACTGAACCCAAGGAAGTCAAGGACTCTAGTTTGTATTTGGTCAGTCAGGAGTATGGGTGGCCCAGACTCGTGACTGGCATTGAAAGCGTTGGCAGTCTTGGGAGATGGAGCCCTCAACCCATGGGATCTGACACTATTTCCAGGTAATGTCAGAAATGAACTGAATCAATAATAAAAAATAAATTTAAAAAAAAAAAAAAAGAAAAAAAAAGAAATGAACTGAATTATAGGATACCCAGTTGGTGACTGCTGGAGAACTGCTTGGTGTGCGGGGGAAACAAACTCACACACCTGGTCACAGAAGTGTTCCATGTTGAGTGTGAAAGTATAAAAGGAAAAAAAGTTTGATTTTTTCCTTTTACATTAGCACATTAGGCCTCCATTTGAATGCCAGCTCTGCTACTTGCTAGCTATGTAACCCTGGACAAGAAACTTCACTTCTATGTAAATGACACTGATAATGAATCATGAAAACCTTCTACCACTTATCAGCTTTGCTTTGTTACTTTGGGCAAGTTACCTAATACTGTCAAGACTTAGTTTTCCTATTTGTAAAATGGAGATAATACACATCTCTTAAGTTTACTGTCAAGATTATAAATAATGCCCAACTCATAATGGCTATATTAGGAATGAATGAATGAATAAAAAATAATTGGCGGGAAAAACCTAATAACCCAGCATCCAAAGATAGGCCACAATAAACCACTTGTCTGTCAACAATGGGCAGGCCCTGGGGGAAAGGTGTCTCACTGCCAAGTAAATGTTGAGAACAAGTACCAGAGTGGAAAATGATAGAAGGACAGTGTTAAGACCAGAAAGAAAAGAAGTCAGCATTTTCTGGGTAGCTACTATGTGCAATTTATTCACAATACAACATACGGCTGCCTACTATGCTCCAAGCATTACACAAAGTTCTGAGGATATACAGGCTAATTAAATGCAAAAAGGATACTTAAGAGTTCGTACAAAGCAGTAGACTATGCTATGAGAGCCAGTAATGAGGGCCCTAAGTTAGAGGGGAAAGGAAGACTTCCCAGAGGATGTGATATCCAAGACAAGGCCTGATAATAAACAGGACTGGCCAGGTAAGGAGGGGAAGAGAGATCCAGGCAGAGAAAACAGCATGTGTGAAGATGACTCCGAAGCAAAACTACTGTTCTGGGTGCTTCACATACAGATCCTCAGTGATCATCAATCCAGACCAACTCTATTCTTTCCTTTGTGGTTGTTATTCCTTCCAATTTATTTAGATTTTATTGTTTAGTGAAAATGGGCCTCTAGTAAAGTGTCCAGTCACAGGTGAAGGCCAATATCAGCCCAAGCAGAATTTTAAAATGGGAACAGAGCCTAATTACTTGAAAAGGAGGCTCCTAAGATGAGGAGCAGGTGGTACTAAGCCTGCCAATGGCCTCAGTCCCTTGGCGACATCAAGTCAAAGCAAAAGCCTGAGTAAAGGCCCTTTGCCAGCAGCAAGTATTTTCTGAGAGTCACCCATGTCAGAAGGCCGAGAGCAGAAGAAGGAGGAAGAGAATGAACAAGTCTGAGTGTTCCACTGGAAGTCTGGGCCTCACAAGGACAGCCTTCTGTCAGAGTGGTAACAGTCTTCTGTGTGGATGGGGGAGGGAGAGAGGTCCCAATGTGCCACCCATGGGATCCAGCAGAAACTGGGCTCTGGAGTACTGCTGGTCCCCAGTGGACTTTCATCCAAGGAGTTCTTTGGTCTTCACTGCCAGATGCCTGTCCAGTTCTGCCACTGTGTCATCGGCCATTTGGCTGATCTGCAAGAACACAAAAAGAGAGAGCCTGATTAATGGGGCTGGAAAAGGGTAGGGGATGAATATTCCAGAAACATGAAAAGGTTATGTGAGAAATAATAATAGAGACAAAAGTTCACATTAAGTACCAGCCAGGCACTGTACTCAGAACTTTATATATATATACATACATACATATATATACACACACACACACACATACATACATATATATATATATATATATATATATATATTCTTTTTAACTCCTAACAGCAAACCCGTAAGATAGATACTATTATTATCCCCATTTTGCAGACAGGAAAACTGAGGCATTTAGATTACTTATTCAGGACACATAGCTAGAAAGCTAGAATGACAAAATTTAATCCACAGTATTCAGATTCCACAGCCCAAAATTCTTAACTAGTAATCTACAATATAGAGAAGCTAGTCTTATCTGTTCCCTAATGAGCCTCTAGAATTTCCTACACCTCAAATACTTTGTATATAAAGCCCTCATACAAATTGATAATAAGAATATTAAGATCCCAATAGTTAGGCGAAAAAAAAAAGCCTTGAAAAAAAAAAATGAGGTACATCTGGTTAACAAACATGGAAAACAGACATCAAAGAAATGCAAATTAAAACAAGATACAATTCAGCTATCATAGCAAAATTTGATGCTGTGGTTTTTAATTACAATATTCAATGCCAGCAAGCTATGATGAAATGGATAAGCTCATATATCACTGATAGAAATTCAGATTGATGCAAATGTTCATACCATTTAACCCCAAAATCTCTCAACTGGGAAATTATCACATGAACAGGATCTGAAAAAATTTTCTGAAGTTCTATACACAAAGATATTTATCCCAGCTTTATATTTAATAATACAAAAATTAGAAAATCTAAAGTTATAGAATGGGGAAGTAATTGAATACATATAGTCATTAAAAATGGTTAAGATTTTCTACTTCTTAAGGATAGGGTGTTAATATGAATAACATTCCAGTACATATCATGGAAACATGCTCACATTATCCTTGAACTGAAGAAAAGCAGGACACAAAATTGTGTATATACATAGTAGAAATGATCTCTAAAATATATAAACAAAAAATCGTGTATTTTTAAAAGCTGCAAGGAAACTTGTCAAAATATTAATAGTGGTTATATTTTAGTGATGGGAAGATAGGTAATGTATCGTTCATGTCCATCTCTGTCACATCCAGCCAAGGACTTAACACATATCAAGTTCTCAGGAAAAACACACTAAGTGAATAATTATTAAAGTTTTCTGTGCTTTTCTATATTTTCCAAATTTTCTGCAATAAACATGTACTCCCTCTAAGAATGAAAAACAAAATGCAATACAATATAGTAGCTGCTGCAGCCTCCTTCCTATGTCTAAAAGAGACTGAAAGCAGGAAGCCTTAGGCAGGAGGCTTTGAGGGCTGCAGCATGGTGCCAAGGATCTGCATGCTCAGCAGCATAGCGGCTGTTGGATATCTTTATTTGCAGACCACAGGCCTTGGCTAGGAATTGAGAACCAAATGCACTAAAAAGGGTAGAAACTAAAAAGGATTTAGAGCAATTGGTCCCGGGCAGGGAGGTGGCCAGGCTCTCACCATAGCAACAGTTGTACATTTTTTCAGCTGGAAAAGCAAAGCACCTGGGGGCTGCCAGACACTGCAAGAGTGGCTGGACACAGAATGACAGTTTGGTCCCTCCTCACTCAGCTAGCCACAAAGCCTTGAGATGCTTTTGCCCTCCTGTGGCTGCATTGCATGCGGTGTGGCATGGTGCCCAGCAGTACTCCAACACCTGCAGGCTGGCAGCCTGGGACAGCCAGGAATGATGGCTGAAAGCCTCCTCTGGAAAAATGGCTTTGAGGGTAGTTTGGGGACAAGGATGGGGACTGGGAGGAGGGAGAGTACTTAGGGTAACAATTTGATAACATGGGTTCTGGGTGAAATTAGTGGGGTGAAAATGTGTAATCACATTTTCCCACTTGGACTCTCAGTTTCCTCATCTATCAAATGAATATGCAAACACATTTTAAACTGGTTATTTGCTATTTCGTGTTACTATAACTTTTACTATCACTCCTAACTTCTTTCCAATTAATCAATTAATGAAAATAGGGCAGGTGTGGTTGGTGGCTCACACGTGTAATCCCAGCACTTTGGGAGGCTGAGGTGGGAGGATCACTTGAGCCCAGGAGTTTGAGACCAGCCTGGCAACATGGGGAAATCCCATCTCTTAAAAAAACACAAAAAATTAGCCGGGCATGGTGGCATACGTCTGTAGTCCCAGCTACTCAGGAAACTGAGATGGGAGGATAGCTTGAGCCCAGGAGGTGGAGGATGCACTGAGTACAGATGGTGCCACTGCACTCCAACCTGGGCAACAGAGACTCTCTCAAAAAAAAAAAAAAAAAAAATTAGTGAAAATATTTACTAACGTTTTACCACAGTACAAGCATAAGGTGTTCTTGGGGACAGCCTGCCTATAAGTTCATCTTTTCTACCTTTATCAGACGTCTTAAAATAATGATGATTAATAGCAACAAGGCCAACAACAGCTTCCACTTACTGAGTACTTACTACATGTCAGACACTTGGTTAAAACTTTACGAGCATTATTGCACACAATCCCTATAACATACGAAAGACTGTTATCTCTCTTTACCATATAATAAACATTATTTAACTTGACAGTTGCAGAGTAGGAATGCAAAAGTGTTTTATCTTCTATTACTTCATTCAAATCCAACAACCTCACATAGCCTCTATAAAGTAGGTATAATAGGTATTATCCCCATTTTACAGAGGAGTAAATCAAGGCACAGAATGTTAACTGATCAGTCCAAGATCATATAAAAAGTCAGTGGTTGTAATCCCAGCATTTTGGGAGGCCGAGGCGGGAGGATCATGAGGTCAGGAGATTGACAATGACCATCCTGGCTAACACAGTGAAACCCCGTCTCTACTAAAAATACAAAAAATTAGCTGGGCATTGTGGGAGGCTGAGGCAGGAGAATGGGATGAACACGGGAGGCAGAGCTTGCAGTGAGCCAAGATTGCGCCACTGCACTCCAGCCTGGGGGATAGAGCCAGACTCTGTCTCAAAAAAAAAAAAAAAAAAAAAAAAGTCAGTGGTGTGGCTGAGCCAGGAACTCACCCATCTTAATGGCCAGTTTGAGGCTCTTATTCCCCTTTGGAGGGGTCCCACAGCACCTGGCCGAGTCCTTCCTCATTCCAGACAGGCTGTGTTAGGGACATTAAGAGTCAATCCAAGTTCTACATTTAAAGTCGCAAGACTGGGGAGAAGAGAAGGATAAAGAAATAGGGCGAAAAATTACTGAGGACCAGCCACCATACTAGCCACTTTTAAGTATGTAGCATCATTTGGTCCTCGTATCAATCCTGTGCTCCCACTTTGTGGATGAAGAAACAGAGGTTCAGAAAGATGACACCATTTGCCGACGTTAACAGCTAAGAAGTAAAACAGCCAGGATTTTAATCTAGGCCTGTCCCACTCCAAAGCAAGAACCCTTGCCAATATAATGCACTGCCTCATAGAGATTATAACATCGTCATCATCGTTATCATCATCACATTTGCTACTTACAAATTCAGGAAAATGAAAGGCAGGGACAGAAAAGGGGAATGGCAGGAGCATGGAGTACACTCCTGTGGCAGGCCTGCCTATCAGCCATCCTTCCTGAGGCCTAGCTCAAAACACCCACTGCCTTGCCTGGACCAGCTCCCTGCCTGCCACCCGTCTGCCAGGAGCCTTTCCCTCCTTTAGCTCTGCTAGCACCCAGCTTTGCTCATTTCAGAGCAGCACTGTTTCTCAGGGAAAGGCAGCAGTGAAAGGATCTTGGCCAGAGTTGCTGGTGGTTTCTGCCAAGTACTTTAATGTTCAGCAGGCGCATTTATAGCAAACCAAAGCCAAGGTGAAACAGCAGGCTGGCAGATGTCAGAGTCCTGAGCGGGAAGACCCCGGTCCTTCTTCAGCAAAGCTTGCCTGGAAGCGGGCTTGGGAAGTAGCGGGGGTGGGGGAACAGTTGAGGAAATTTGGGGGTCAAACATGACTACAGGGATAGAACCTACAAATGAATCATTTCATTCTTATTTTTATTTATTTATTTTTTTGAGATGGAGTCTTGCTCTGTCGCCCAGGCTGGAATGCAGTGGCACGATCTGGCTCACTGCAAGCTCTGCCTCTCGGGTTCAAGCGATTCTCCTGCCTCAGCCTCCCGAGTAGCTGGGACTATGGGCGCCCACCACCATGCCCGGCTAATTTTTTATATTTTTAGTAGAGACATAGTTTCACCGTATTAACCAGAATGGTCTCGATCTCCTGAATTCGTGATCCACCTGCCTGGGCCTCCCAAAGTGCTGGGATTATAGGCGTGAGCCACCGCGCCTGGCCTATCATTTCATTCCTATACACCAAAAATTAAAGAAGCATTTTTATAATAAAGCTTTAAAAAATCTGACCTCAAAAGATTTTTGAAAAGTTAAAAAAGATAATCTCACACAAAATAAAATCCAAATTGTTTATAATCCCATCTTCTGAAATGACCACCTTTAATATTTTGACATGTATAAGCTGCCAACCCTATGTACATGTGACTTTCCTTTATAAAAATAAAATCAAATGGCAGTATAATGTACCTTTTAAAAACAAATTCCAAAAAAATTTACCATGTCTATAAAATATTTTTATAACTTTCTATGTAGATTTTAATGAATGTAAAACAATTTACTTCCCACAGTCAAAAATTTATAGAGTTTCCAGTTTTCTACTATTATATATATCAATGAACATTTCTATAAATAAGGCTCTTGATTATTTATTTTGGGCAAATTCCTAAGTCGCTAAATCAGAATTGTATGGATTTTAGTGTATATTATCCTCTAGAAAGGTCATATGGATTTATACAAAGAATAACAATCTTTTCTATAGAGTGTGAAAATAAAAGCAACACTTCCCAGATAAGCAACATTTTCAGCTCAGATAAAAAATTCTAGGTTCAAGTGTTAGGGGTTAAAAAGGCAAATTAAATACATATATATTTTAAAAACACAGTAGTATGTACCAAGAATCTTATTAAAAATATGCAATCCCTCTGTACAGTAATTCCACACTTGGGACGTTCCAGTCTATTCTAAGGAAATCTCAACAAAGATACAGAGATATATATATACTCACTGCAACCTTACAAGAAAAAAGTTTAAACAAACTAAAATGTCCAAAAAGAGGGCTTATGAAAGTGAACACCACAACACCAACTATTTAACAGGCATCAGAAAGAGTTTTACAAAGAGTTTTTCAAGACATGAAAAATGCTAATGCCTTTGAGGTCAAACAGAAAATAAAAAGCTGAATACAAA
Organism: Papio anubis; assembly: GCF_008728515.1. Classification (NCBI taxonomy): domain Eukaryota; kingdom Metazoa; phylum Chordata; class Mammalia; order Primates; family Cercopithecidae; genus Papio; species Papio anubis. Next base: position 92,009,602 of record NC_044988.1, on the reverse strand, counting down.
ATTGCATATATACTATATTTTCTCAACCATGCTTAAAAATATGTAGTTTTTTTTTTTTTTTTTTTGAGACGGAGTCTCACTCTGTCGCCCAGGCTGGAGTGCAGTGGCCGGATCTCAGCTCACTGCAAGCTCCGCCTCCCGGGTTCACGCCATTCTCCTGCCTCAGCCTCCCGAGTAGCTGGGACTACAGGCGCCCGCCGCCTCGCCCAGCTACTTTTTTGTATTTTTTAGTAGAGACGGGGTTTCACCATGTTAGCCAGGATGGTCTCGATCTCCTGACCTCATGATCCGCCCGTCTCGGCCTCCCAAAGTGCTGGGATTACAGGCTTGAGCCACCGCGCCCGGCCTTTTTTTTTTTTTTTTTAAAGAAAAAAAAGGAAAAAAGAAATATTCCAAAATGTTAAGAACGGTTGCCCTCCAATGTGGGATGGTAGGATGAATTTTCCCCCATTGTTTTAAACAGTCTTCTGTACTCTAAATTTTCTCCAATGAACATATATTACTTTGATAATAAGGAACAAAAGTAAACAAAATTTTAAAGCTGTCTGATGAAGCAACAATCAGCCATAGCCTTGTTTTATATCTTTAAAACATGCATGCGCGCATACACACACACACGCACACACACACACACACCCCCCAAAAATTCCAGTTTGGGGCCTTCTGACAGCAGAAAGAATACCATGAAGTGTATATAAGGCTCTCTCTTATTCCAAACTTTTAACTCTATGACAGTAAATTAAGTTATTAACTATCCCGGTTAAGAATAAACATTTAGCTGGGCTCACACCCATAATCCCAGCACTTTGGGGGGTTGAGGCGGGAGGATCATCTGAGGTCAGAGTTCAAGACCAGCCTGGCAAACATGGTGAAACCCCGTCTCTACCAAAAATACAAAAATTAGCAGGGCATGGTGGCACATGCCTGTAATCCCAGCTACTCGGGAGGCTGAGGCAGGAGAATCCCTTGAACCCAGAAGGTGGAGGTTGCAGTGAGTCGAGATTGCACCACTGCACTCCAGTCTGGGTGAGAAAAAAAAAAAAAAAAGAATAAACATTTAAATAATATTATTTTTTGAAAGATGTCTATGATATATTGTGTCATATAAATAGTATGATACTTTTTCTTGTTTCGAGAGAGAACTTGAAGTTCTACACTAAAATGTTAACAATAGTCATCTGAGTGATGAGATTTCAATTATTTTCTTCATTGTTTTAACAGCAAAACTAATACAGCTATTTTCACTTTAACAAAAATCAACAGTAATTGGCTGGGCGCAGTGGCTCAAGCCTGTAATTCCAGCACTTTGGGAGGCCGAGACGGGTGGATCACGAGGTCAGCAGATCAAGACCATCCTGGCTAACACGGTGAAACCCCGTCTCTACTAAAAAAAAAAATACAAAAAGCTAGCCGGACGAGGTGGTGGGCGCCTGTAGTCCTAGCTACTCGGGAAGCTGAGGCAGGAGAATGGCGTGAACCCAGGAGGTGGAGCTTGCAGTGAGCTAAGATCCAGCCACTGCACTCCAGCCTGGGCGATAGAGCGAGACTTCGTCTCAAAAAAAAAAAAAAAAAAAATCAACAGTAAGAAGCACTAAAGAAAAATTCTTATCTGAAGAGGATGGCAAAAAGCCAGTGCTAATGAGTGAAGACTTCCAGCAAGGTCTTTGTCAAGAGGGTTTTATCAAGAATGCTTGCTATCTGATCATTCTTCCTCTTTCAAGGAGCTGTGGGCTCTAGTCCCTGAGGCAGATGTCCTGGCTTGCTGAGTGAGGAGCGCCTGGCAGGCCCTGGAGGTCCATAGGCTTACCACCAAGAAGCAATGACAAGGCAAAGCAGTGAAGAAATCCCCTGGGAGAAAGACCAGGAGCTGGCCCAGCTGGAGCCAGGGCCCAGACTATTAATGAGGCCTGGTCAGTGCTCAGGAAAGGCCCGCCTAATCTCTGAACCTCCTCTTTTAGCTGATATAGGGAAAGAGGAGGGCAGAGAGATGGCAAGAGAGGAGCTCTGAGTGTGTGGGTGTCAGGTACACTAATGGTGCTTTCTAGCATACCAAGGAAACCATTCAAGGCAGAAATGACCAATCCCTTTTTACAGAAAACAGACTCCAAAGAGTCAAGCAACTTCCCCAAGGTCACAGGACAACAAGTGTAGAACAATCTTCTAGGTCATTATCTTCTACACGTGCTTTTACAGAATTACCTGAGAGCTTTTTAAAACTATACATTCCAGCTGGGCGCACCTGTTATCCCAGCTACAGGAGGACTACTTGAGCCCAGGATGACAAGACCAGCCTGGGCAACATAGTGAGACCCCCATCTCAAGAAAAATAAATTAATAAAATTAAGTAAAATAAAAATATACATTTCTAGGCAGAGCTACTGTATCAGAAAACATATCAGAAAATGCAGGAGTAGGGCCCAGGAAGCCACCTAAAATTCCCCCCGCCAGGTGATTGTTATGGCTCTCCTACTAGTAAATTGCTAGTAAAACTAGCATTTTAACTGCTGATGGAGGAGAAGGGGAGCAGCTAGTCAATTTATGGACTTCTTCAGGTTTCTCCTTGTTTCTCGCTTCTCTCTTCACTCCCTATCCAGCCCACACGCCTGTTCAATCTCCCTAAAATGCTGCTTTATCGTGGATGAGGAGGCTTTAAGGCCTATCAAACCCTTTATATTACATTGAACATTACTAATTCTATCTCTACATCTTTCTACAGGTGCCACTCAGGTTCAAGTCACCATCACTTCCTGGTTGGATTTCTGCAGCAGCTTCCCTGGTCTCCCTGCCTTCAGTCTTGCCCCCTACAATCTGTTTTTTACCTGGCCACTACAGTCATCTTTCATAAACATAGATGTGCTCTCTCTATCATCTAAAAAAAACCTTTTAAGCATGTCTCTGTATGAGAATCACCTGAGAAGGATTTAAAATACAGATTCCTAGGCTCTAACCCAGATTCACTGACTCAATCTCTGGAAATGGGGCCCCAGATACCTGGATTTTTATAAGCTACCCAAGTGATTATGGTACTTTGGTAGATTAGATGTTGTTCAGCAAATATTCACTTCTTTCCCCAGACCTCCATAAATATATGTATTTCCTTGTACCAAAGATATTGCGCTTGGCCCAAGTGACTTGCTTTGGCCAATCAAATGTGAGAAGAGTAGGTGTTTAAAAAGTACTTGAGTGGTTGGGCTTATGATCGTGGCATCTGCTGTTACCACGAAAAGAGGCCCTAGGAAACCTGTTGGCTCCGGAAGATTACGAGATATATAAAGCAGATTTGAACCCAATCCAAGATCTGGAGTCAAGCCCACTGAGCCCAGGCTAGAATAGCTACACCCCAGCTGGCCCATGGAAATAAGAATAAGAAATAATGCTTTGATATTGTCGATCACTGAGTTTTGGGGTAGTTGTGTACCATTACTATGGCCACATATGACTTATATAGTCGCACAATGTGAGAAAGTCTGTACATGTTAACGTTCAAACCCCTAAACCTGGTGTACAAGACCTTCCTTCTATTATCTAGCCACTCTGTTTTCTTTATTCATTCCCTAGTCTTATCCTATGTTCAAACCCGCATGATCTAACTGAATATTGTTTTTATATCACCATACCTTTGTACATATGGTTTTACTTTTCCCCCTTGTCACTCACTATTTTACTCCAATAGCTTAAGATTTATTCAAGTGCCACTACTCAGCACACTGAGAACATTAAGTGCTCACTTCTCAGCAACCAGAAAACCAGACAGGAGAACATTAGTGTAAAGGCTCTGAAATCAGTCTGCCTGAGTATGGATCCGATTTCTACCAATTTCCAGCAGCGTGATTTTGGGCAAGCTATTTAACTTACTGGAACCTCAGTTTCCTTACTACCTACCTCATAGTTTTGTAGTGATGAGGGTAAATGAAGTAATATAAAGTGTTCCACACAAAACCTGGCACACAATACAAGTGTCTTATCCTCCTCTATGGATCCCTCTGAATCTGGCCTTAGGCTAAGCCCAGAACAGAGACTCAAGTCAATGTTGATAATGTGAATGAATGATGAGAGGTATTCTGTTTTAACTGTCCTCACCTCAAACATGAACAAATGATTCCTTGCGTTGAATACACAGATACTACTACATCTGCTGGCAATAGTACCTGTTTCTCTACTAGCCTAATGGTGTCCTCCGAGACTGTATCCTTGGATTTCTTCAGCTTGTTCATTGCGTTGGTGCGAACCTTCCGTAAAGAGTCTTTGGCCTTGTTGGTGTTCTGTTTGGCCAGTTTCACCAGCATTTCTCTGTGCTCTCTGGTTACTCTGATAAAAAACAAAAAACATTCAACAAAATCATTCTATACATTAACTGCTGGCCAAGAATTTAACATCACTCTGTCAACCAGTTCAGCAGTTTGTAACTTTCCTCTCTGTGGGCTGAACTCCTGGAATTTCCAGGAGGAGGAAAACACATGTAAAAAGGCTTTAAGTTGCCCAAACGTGGGCACACTGGGTTTGACTTTGTATAAGGTACCAAACTTCCCAGTGAGAGAACTGGGATTCAGATCCCAATATTTCTGGCCTGTATTCCTTCTGCTACTCTTGTAATCTGTTTCAAGTGAATCATGCACTGCTGCCATTACTTCTGCTTCCAAGCAGAAAGCTCTTCATAGTCAGTAATATGAAGCTTGGGACTGAAAAGGACAAAACCACCAAGAGCCCATGTTTCATTTAAGGAATTGGCTGAAGCACTGATAACAAAGAAAGGAGTGACAAGAAAAGAGGCTGGCAAGCCATATCACAGAGAGTCTTGTAAGATCACAAACCACATTTTACAGATGAAGAAAATGAGGCCCAAAGAAATTTGGTACCTTATACAAAGTCAAACCCAGTCAAACCCAAGCTGGCCTGTCACAAAAGCCAATGGTCTTAGTATGACAACATTCCTCTGCTCCCCCCGGGTCCTAAAATGGACATGCTTATGCTTCCTGACCCTCAAATCAACACAGTTCTTGCTCAAGAAAGGACAATCCCAAGTTCTGGGTACATGTTCAGTGTGGAATAGTGATGAGCAGCTGTTAAAGATTTAGTAACATCTACCTTATATTTTCTCTGCTGAGAAAAAAATAATTTTGAGAAAGAATAAGCTCTGAAGGGAACAGTTATATTTATGTAAATCCTTTTGGATTCAGCTATTTGAAGGTATTCTCAAAATAACAATGAGTCTAATTACTACTATTATTAAACCCCCCGGGCCACGTGAGTACTTTAAGTATGTTACTTCATTGATCCTCACAACTCTTCAAATGAGGAAACAGGCTCACAGACGTTAAGTGACTGGCCCGTGAGCATGAGTGAGAGAACTGGGATTCAAATCCCGATCTTTCTGGCCTATATTCTTTTTACTCTTGTAATCTATTTCAAGTAAATCATGCACTGCTGCCATTACTTCTGCTTCCAGGCAGAAAGCTCTTCAAAGTCAGTAATATGAAGCTTGGGACTGAAAAGGACAAAACCACCATGTCAGGAGTTTAGGGATTTGGATCAGATCTTGTTACTTTTATGGTTTTTAATTCATTGAACAAAAATCATGCTGACATGTTTAGGTCTCTTTTTTGTTCTGCCAAAGCATATGTCAATATAAGGAAGGAACAGGAAAATTAAAACTTGATCCACTGATTCAAAAAACTTAATCCTGCTGAAATACTGAGAGAGGCAGAAAATAAATGAATCTAAGCCTTTAAGAAACCTCATAAACTTCTCCAGAAAGAACATACTGAAGTATTTGAGTATTGTATTTCATATAATTTCAAATAGGTATCTCACTGTTTAGACAATGCTTAATAAAAGAAAAAAAATTATCTGATCAACTTTTCTTTTCACTACCCTGTTATATTTTAAATGGAGGAAAAAACATACATTTAAAAAATATAAAATGAGACTAAAAAATCCTTAAGAATTAAAGGCTACATAAAGAAAACAAAATCATAATATAGGTAATTTGGCCTTAATAAAATGTATCATTTTGTATTTATTAATGCAAATGTGACATTACCACACTATTAACACCAGTTTCCACATGTAATAGTGTCCAATCATTGACATTATCAAAAATATTTCCATTTCATGATGCAAAGAGGCAATAATCAAAGAGATACTACAAGGAAATGGAGAGAGGAGTGCAGTGAGAAGGGGGAAAGGGAAGGAGGAAGACAAACCATGCTAGGCACAGGGCGGGCTGAGAGGGAGAAGGGCATGTGTGTGCTCGGAGCTGAAAAGAATCTAAAATACAAGATCAGAAGCAGTTAGGGTGATGGCAAGGCACTGGTTCTGAAGTCAGACAGACTAGGTTCATACCTCTATCTATTGCTCAGAAGTTGACTATCCTTGGGCAAGCTACTTCATCTCTGTGAGCCTCAGTTTCCTTATCTCTAAAATGAAGATTTAAAAAGACACCTTACCGGAGGATTAAGAGAAGCAGACACAACAGATAAAGTATCAATAAAGAGAGCAGCATATATAGTAGCCTTGAATAAATGGTAGTGTTTATGAATGTTTTAATCAAACATGTTTAATTACTTCCTCATGAAACAATCACAGCACATCTGTTTTAGAAAAGAAACATATTTTATTATGGAAATATTTTCATTCTTTTCCGAATGTGATTCATACATCTGATCATCTCCACCTTGCATTCCTGGGGTTCTGTGAGTATACATTAGAGTTTGTGTTCCAGGCTTCTGAACTCAGCTGGTTAGTTCTGAGTACCCACTTTAAGTTGATATGCATTCACTCATCAAGCACTGGCTGAGCCTCCTACGCTCTGTGCCAGATCTTGGGCCAGACCAAGGAGCTTCAGAAGAGGCAGACCTGGCCCATCTTTTCCAGAGGCTCAGACTAGTGGTGGAGACAAACTTGTCAGCCACTACTTAGAAAGAGGATGACTGCTGCTAGGATGGAAGGATGGATCTCCTGTGGGAGGAGCATGCAGAAAACACAACACTTCTATCTTGAGATCTGGAAACTGCCTTATGGATGCACAGTAACTTGTTAGCTGCAGAAGAAAGCAAAGTGCATTTTGGGAAGCACAGTGGGAGATGTAGCGAAGGGAGAGCATGAAGCTGAAAAGGGTACATCCCAGTCAAATATATTCTACAGGCCTGGAGTTTTCAAATTCTTCTTTAGCCACAAACCTTGGCTCCAAAGAAAACTGAGACAGAGACCCCATTTGTAAAGCAGATAAAAAGAGACTACTTCAGTTGAAGAGGAGGAGGGGTGGGCTCTATCCCAGGCCACAAAACTCAGCTCCGCCTCCACTTCTGGACCTGCCACTTACAGGCTGAGTGACCCTATGCAAGTTATTTAAACACTCTGAGCCTTGATCTTCTCATTTGGAAACAGAAATCAAAAACAAACAAATGAAACAGAACCTCCCTTTCAGAGTTATTGTGAGATTTAGATGAGGTAATACATGGAAAGCATCCAGTACAAAGCCTGATAGAGAATAAACACTCAGGAAATGGAAACTGTCTCTGCTGTTGTTGTTGGTTACAGTTTTGGAAGCCGTGAAGCATCTTCAAATAACGAAGAATCTATTCATGAAAGTTTTTAGTCAACAGAGAAATGACAGAGCAAAGATCTATGCTCTGGCAAGATGACTTTTTGAGATCTCACTGGTAATTTCATATCTCACAGACATTTCAAAATCCAAATGCTCTCAGAATGTAGCCCTGAAATTTTCTCTTTTCAATATTCATTCATTCAATCTATAGCTTCATTCAATAACTACTTACTAGGTACCTACTATAAGTTACTCACTATGACAGAAAAAAGGGAGACAGCATTAAATACACAGGAGTTTACCATCTGACAAGGAAGGCAGTCATTACACAAACACATACAAATTAATGAATAAATTACAGTGGTAATATGCACCATAAAGTCATATAGAGTTCTACAAAAATAATTAAGTGGGGAAAGGAGTATGACCAACCTTTCTTTGTGGGACCCCAGGAACTAAATGTGGAGATACTGAGGCTAAGTGATATTTAAGTTGCGAAAGAGTTGGGGGGGTAGTGAAAGATCATTCTCACCAGAGGGAATGGCATGTGTAAAGAATATAGCTCTTATAGGATGAAAAAAAAGTGATAGTATTGAAAGAAGGCGGCAAAGACTATCCCAAAAGAGAAGGCTGGGGAGGCTGGCAAGAGAAAGGCTTTGTAAGCCCTTCAATGTCACAGTGGGTCTTAGTAAATCCACTGACAGCTCAACAAAATATGGTATAAGCATATAATGTTATTCAGCCTTAAAAAGAAATGAGAATGTGATATGTGTTATCACATGGATGAACCTTAGCATAAAAAAACACTTAGCATAAAAAACATTATGCTAAGTGAAATATGCCAGACTCACAGAGACACATATTGTATGATTCCACTTACATGAAGTTCTTAAGAGTTGTCAAATTCATAGAGACGGAAAGTAGAATAGTGGTTACCAGGGGCTGGGGGAAGAGGGAAGTGGGGAGTTGTTTAATAGGTAAAGAGTTTTGCAGGATGAAGAGCATTCTAGAGATTGTTTATACAACAATGTGAATATACTTAATGCCACTGAACTGTACACTTAAAAAATGACTAAAATACAAGCCTGGACAACTCAGCAAGACCTCATCCCTACGATACACAATAAAATTAGCCAGGCATCATCATATGTGCCTGAAGTCTCACCTACTTGAGAGGCTGAGGCAAAAGGATCACTTGAGCCCAGGAGTCTGAGGCTGCAGTGAGCCATGATTATGCCACTGCACTTTAGCCTGGATGAGACAGCATGACCCCATCTTTTTTTTTTTTTTCTGGAGATAGAGTCTTGCTCTGTCACCCAGGCTGGAGTATAGTGGTGCGATCTCGGCTCACCGCAACCTCCGCTTCCTGGGTTCAAGTGATTCTCCTGCCTCAGCCTCATGAGTAGCTGGAATTAGTCGCAAGCCACCATGCCTGGATAATTTTTGTATTTTTAGTAGAGACGGGGTTTCACCATGTTAGCCAGGCTAGTCATGAACTCCTGATCTTAAGTGATCCGCCTGCCTAGGCCTCCCAAAGTGCTGGGATTACAGGCATCAGCCACCGCGTCTGGCCTGACCCTATCTTAAAAAAAGAAAAGAAAAGAAAAAAAAGACTAAAGCAGTACATTTTAAAAATGTATATTTTACATTAAAATAAGAAGAAACTTGATCAGATTTTTAGTTTGTGTAGACAGCAATATACAAACCAGATCTACATACATGTAAGAGTCTGACCAGGAGCCTCTAGGTAGGTAGACGGGGAGCTCAGGACCCACCCTTTTGCAGTTTCTTGGCTGGGTGAGGAAGCCTTTTCCGCTAGGGTCAGAGAGCCTCTAGCACAAGGCAGGGGTTTTGGCCGAGCTGGCAGGGTCATACTTTGTTTGTACAAGCTCCACCAGGCAGATCTTCCAGTAACATCCTGGATGGGGGCCTTCCTGAAAAATTCCTTGAGCATGTTCCTATGAACAATAAGCAGAGGGCATGCCCCACTGCTAACTCACACAACAGAGAATCCCACTGACTGAAATGATACTTCCTATTGTTTCAATGAGAATGTGACACATGTACAAAGCTATACACCAGGTGTATATCAGAGGAAGTCACGCTCAGCTCAGGTAATGACAGCAAAAAAGTTGTAATGCAACAGACACGCAACTTCAGAAGGCTCTTTGGACACTTAAAGGGGGCTTTAAAACGTAGAAAGGACATGGTTTAGGGCCAAAAAGACCTAGGCTGAAATTCCAGCTCTGCTACTTGTTAGCTTCAGAACTTTGAGTACGCTATTCAACCTCTCCAAACTCAGTTTTCTCCTATACAAAATGGGAGTAAGAATATTACAAAGAGGGTGGAAGTGAGGATTAAATGAATTAATGGGGGCAAGTACTTGGCGTGCTGTCAATATGTATGCACTGTAAAAGCTCAACAAAGGACAGCTGAGTTATTATTCTTACTACAGAATCTCTGGGACTTGGGGAGAATAGGATGTGAGCAGTGAGAGAGAAAATGGTCACAAAGGATTTTGCCACTTGGAGCTTAGGCAACTGAGGGGATAGTGAGTAGACAGAAACAGAACGTGAACAGAGGAGAGCAGTAGGCAATGGGGAAAGCGGGGGACATGAATTCTGCTCCAGCAGCTGTAGGGAGCAGGTTAAGGGAGAAGGAAGCTGCACTTTCAAGGAACGGCATATCAAGATACATTCCTGACACTGCCACTGACAGAAACCTTGCCACCTCCTCCCTGGGCTTTCGGGACTCCCTCTACGGGAGCATGGGCCTGAAATCAGGAGGATCACGTGCCTGCTTCACTGTTTGCTGGTGGGAGCTGCCCTATGCCTTGGGGCTGCGGGTCCTGAAGGAAATGTTTTTGTTTGTGTAGCCTAGCCAGATTTCCTATGCTTCTAAGGACACCACCCTCGCCTCATCCCACTAGCCTGTTTTACATACATTAATGTATCATAAAGACATTAGATCTTCTGTAGGTATCCTTTTAGCCCAAGGAAATCATACATTTTGGAAGGACTTCTAACACCAGTAGTAATTTTAGTTCTCTCTGGGGACACAACTGGGCACCTGCTTTCAAAGGACTATTCTGTGACTGATGCCTGGTTAAACCAGACATACCATCCCGAAACACAGCCCAGACCAGCCTGACTGAATGAGAAAGGAGGTTGCGGTCAGGGGTCACAGCTCCACATTCCCAGCTGAGTGGTCTTAAGTCACTTGTCTTCTCTTTCCCTGTCGCCACAGAAGGATGGAAACCCCAGTTTTGGGGTAAGTGGACATAACTCTTGCCTCAGCTCCATCATACATGCAAAAAAGCACAATTTGGTGGTCAGAGCAAACCTGATTTCCAAATCCAGCTCTGCCACTTACAAGTTGAGGACCTGTGGACTTTAATTTTTCCTCTCTGAATGCAAGGCTGTCAGGTGAAGCACTTAAGAGAACAGTCTCTGAAGTCAGACTGTTGGGGCTTGAGGTCCAGATCTATCAGTTTTCAGCTTTGTGGCCCTGGGCAAGTTATTTTACCTCTGCATCAGTTTTTCCATCTGTCAAATGTGTATAATACTGTTTACTTAACTGTTCTCCTCTGTTCCCATTCAGTCCCTCTTACAACAACTTAATTATTGTGAGAATTAAACAAGTTAATAAATGTGCTGGTACATGGGATGTACTCAATAAACATTATCTGTTATTTCCTCAACCGTCAAGTGCAGAGGGATGAGGGAGGCCGTACAGGATTTTTCCAGTGTTATGAGCAAATGAGAGAAGATAGCTAAATGACTTTGCATATATAGGTAATAAACTATTTTAAGTTCTCAATAATATTATTAATAAAAGTAATTGTAATGTTTCCTACTAGGGGAGAACATAGCATAGTGGCTACAAGTCCAGGCTCTGGAGAAAGATAGCCTGTTCTTTCACTTATTAACTGTGTGACACTGGGCACAAAAAATCCCATTCCTCTGTGACTTAGTTACTTCATCTGTAAGATAGAGATAATATACTGATCTCAAAAGGATGTTACAAGTATATTAGCTAATACATAAATGGCAGCCGGAACAACAGTTGGCACAGTGTTCCAGAAACAATGATTACATTATTGCATACTTACTACACGCTAGGCTCTGTTTGAGGGCCTAGGAATACAGCAATGAACAAAATTGACAAAGTTCTTCCTCTCTCCTCTCAAAGCACTCACATTCTAGTGAAAGCGAGACAGACACAGTAAACAATTAAGCAGATAAAATGACACAAAGTATATGAAGAAAATAAAGCAAGAGAAGGAGATAAGGAGAGACCACATTATTATCATGGTAAGGCCCACTTATATTTGCCCAGCCACCTGACCCCAATGTCATCTGCTCCCCTTCAATACTAATAATAACGAAAACTGTTGCAGAGCCATTTCCCTGTGTCAAGTTCTGAGCTGATGCATTCTCCATGCATTAGCTCAGTTAATCTTCATAACATTCCTGTGACATTAGTGGCATGAGTACCTGGGTTTTACAGATTAGAAAGTGGACAGACTGGGCAACATGGTGAGACTCCATCTCTACAGTTTTTTTTTTTTTTTTTTTTTTTTTTGAGATGGAGTCTTGCTCTGTCTCCCAGGCTGGCGTACAGTGGCATAATCTCGGCTCACTGCAACCTCTGCCTCCCAGGTTCAAGCGATTCTCCTGCCTCAGCCTCCTGAGTAGCTGGGACTACAGGCACGCACCACCACATAAGGTTAATTTTTGCATTTTTAGTAGAGATGGGGTTTCGCCATGCTGGCCAGACTGGTCTCGAACTCCTGACCTCTGGTGATCTACCTGCCTTAGCATCCGAAGATGCTGGGATTACAGGCGTGAGACAGTGCCCAGCTACAAATTTTTTTTTTTTTTTAATTAGCTGGGCATGGTGGGGCATGCCTGTATTCTCAACTACTTGAAAGGCTGAGACCAGAAGATCCTTGAGCTCAGGAATTTGAGGTGGGCTCAATGTGAGCTATGATCATGCCACCGCACCCTAGCCTGGGTAACAAAGAAAGACCTTGCCTGCGGGGAAAAAAAAATTGGGAAGTGGGGGTTCAGACAGATCAAGTAACCTGCTCAAGGTCACACAAAAAGTTCTTGGCAGACATGGGATTTGAGCCCAGTATAGCCTGACTCCTGAATTCCAGGCCTTCGGCTCTGTTCCTCTCTTGTTGGTGCTAGACAAATCTAGCAACTATTCTTACCAGTGGTGGTAATAATAGTACTATTCTCACATTAAGACCGGCTTAGATATATAGTTCATGCTACTCCCCGACACGTCCAAGAGTAGTGGAGAGAAAGAAGAGAGGGAATTTATGGAGGAAAGAAATGGAATAGTGGGCCGGGCGCGGTGGCTCAAGCCTGTAATCCCAGCACTTTGGGAGGCCGAGACGGGCGGATCACGAGGTCAGGAGATCGAGACCATCCTGGCTAACACGGTGAAACCCTGTCTCTACTAAAAATTACAAAAAACTAGCCGGGCGAGGTGGCGGGTGCCTGTAGTCCCAGCTACTCGGGAGGCTGAGGCAGGAGAATGGCGTGAACCCGGGAGGCGGAGCTTGCAGTGAGCCGAGATCCGGCCACTGCTCCCCCCCATCAAGGAAGGGAAAAAGAACAACCCTCTTTCAGAAAAAAAAAAAAAAAAAAGAAATGGAATAGTGATCTGATCTACGGTAGTCAACCGCTAGGTACCATAAATAGGTGCATGATACAAGGCATGGAGAAGAGAGGACGGGCAGGGACAAGAGAAACCTGTCCTTTTGTTTGCAATTTTTGCATAAGTGTTGGTGGCAACTTGCTCTTCAGCCTATCCTCCACTTTTGATTCTTGACTGAACGTCCTTGTGTGCTTCAATTGGTATATCTACGCTGGGAAGGAGCCCCATTCCACACACTTGGGACCTGCAATAGCAAGATGCACTCCTAAAAAGCCACAGGCCAGGTGAGAAGCAACACTGAACACAAGACAGGTGTTCAAAAACTGCATGAAGGCTTACCCAGGCCTGGAAAGTAGAAAGAAACAGTGTACTGGAACAAACCAGGAGAATGAATGGCCCTGCAAACGCAGCAATGGCAAGCAGGCAGTGGGAATAAAAGGGCTAAAGCAGCAGCTGCAGTTGCTCAAATGCAGTTTGTGTCTGCCCCAGCCCAAGTCAGGTCATGAGGCATTCATCTTTCAGGGTTTTTTATCTTTCAATATCCCTAAAGGGGTGTGTGTGTGTGTGTGTGTGTGTGTGTGTGTGTGATGTAGAAAAGGGTATTACCAGTATTTCCTGGAATGTGCAAACTATAGACACTACTCTGTAACAAGATCCACAAGGCAATATAGCAGCTAGCACAGGCAGGCCACAGAACTGAAAGAAAGTTGGTTTCACGTCGGCAGCCCAAGGAGCAAATGTGATAACATGGTAACAGCCCAGGCTTTGGAAACAGACAGATTCAAGTTTGAATAACGGCTCCTTCACTTACTAATCTGTGACCATGAGCAAGTTACTTAAACTTTCTGATCCCTAGTTTCCTCCTCTGTATTAAATCCATCTCAAAAGGGCATTTCTGGGCAGCAATGCGATCACCATGAAAATACGTACACAACTTTCGGAGGCCGAGGTGAGGATTGCTTGAGACCAGGGGCTCAAGAGGAGCCTGGGATACACTGTGGGACCTCATCTCTACAAAAAATTTAAAAATTAGCCAGACTTGGTGGCTTGTGCCTGTAGTCCCAGCTACTTAGGAGGCTGAGTGGGAGGATCGCTTGAGCCCAGGAGGTCAGGGCCACTGATTGTGACTGTGCCACTGTACTCGAGCCTGAGTGGCAAAAAGCCTGTCTCAAAAAAAACAAATTAAAAAGTATACAAGATATTAAGTCAAAGGGGGAAACAAAGCAAGTTGTGGTATTGTAGACATTTTATCCCACTTATGTAAACTAAATATATATATATATATATAGGTTTGCATATTCATCCTTTGAAATCTGGAAGGATACACTAACAATGGTTACTTCTGGGAAGAACAACTGGGGAACAATAAATGAACTTTTCATTATACTTCTGTAGGATTTGAATTTTTATGATAAACGTATGTTATTTTTGCAATTAAAAAAGATGAAAGCCATATATCTGATAAGAGTCTAATATCCAGAATATATAAAGAAATCTTGTAACACAAGAACAAACAATCCAATTATAAAATGGGCAAAGGACTTGAATAGACATTTTTCTAAAGAAGATATACAAATGGCCAAAAGCACATGAAAAGATGCTTAGCACCATCAGTCATCAGGAAAATGCAAATCAAAACCATAATAAGATACCACTCCACAGCCTCTAGGATGATAATCATAACAAGTGTTGGCAAAGGAATGGAGAAACTGAAATCCTCGTATATTGCTGGTGGGAATTTAAAATGTGCAGTCCTTGTGGAAAAGTTTGGAAGTTCCTCAAAAAGTTAAACATGGAGTTGCCATATGACCCAGCAATTAACTGGTCATAAACCACTCCTAGGTTTATATCCAAGAGAATTAAAAGCATGTTCACACAAATGTCCGTAGCAGTGGTATTCACTTAACAGCCCCGAAGTAGAGAAAACTCAAATGTCCATCAACTGAGGAACTAATATATAAAATGTGGTATAGCCATACAATAGAATACTATTTGGCAATAAAAAAGAATGAAGTACTGACACGTGGAAGAACCTTGAAAACATTATGCAAATAGAAAGAAGCCAGTCACAAAAGACCACATATTGTGTGACTTCATTTACATAAAATGTTTAGAACTAGGAAACCCACAGCGATAGAAAAGTGGATTATTAATAGCCCAGAGCAATCCCTAGGAGAAGGTTCTGGGGGGAAAGTAAGGAGTGCCTGCTGATGGGTAGAGCGTCTTTTTGGAGTGATGATGAAAATTTCCTAAAACTGATTGTGGTTACAACTGGTTGCACACCTCTATGAATATATACTACTAAAAACCATTGAGTTGTACACTTTCAGTGGGTGAATTATATTTCAATGAAGGTGACAAAAATGCCATATGCCTATCTAGTTCTCACCACTGAACAATACTTGTATCCTAGGTAGAAAGCCTGATGACAGGCAGCACGCCTCATGGCAGTAGAGACAGACAATACTCCCCTACAACAGTTAATAATCACCATGCAGGCCAGACGTAGTCTTATGCCTGTAATCCCAACATTTTGGGAGGCCAAAGCGGGTGGATCACATGAGGCCAGGAGATCAAGAGCAGCCTGGGCAACATGGCGAAACCACGTCTCTACTAAAAATACAAAAAAAAAAAAATTAGCCAGGCGAGGTGGCGCATGTCTGTAGTCCCAGCTACTCAGGAGGCTGAGGCAAGAGGATCGCTTGAACTTGGGAGGTGGAGGCTGCAGTGAGACGAGATCATGCCACTGTACTCTAGCCTGGGCAACAGACAGAGACTGTATCTCAGAAAGAAAAAAAAAAATCACCATGCAGAAAAGTCATAGAATACTCAGTAACAATGGCTAGCCTGATCATGACAATTTAAAAAATAATATTAACTCTCATTTATTGAATTTCTTTCCTTTCTTCACTGGCATCAAATCTATACTGCTGTCTAAAGTTTCTCCCTGTCTACTCCTGTTCTCTTCTCCCCTCTATCCTTCACAGGAGTTTCTCCCAACAAATCTTCACAAAAGTAAATATTCTATGATCCCATTTTCAGGTGAGGAAACCAAGGATCAGAGAGTTGAAATAAGTATCCTAAAAGCACAAAGCTCTTTCTCCTGGTTTTCTTTTTAGAGTTTTAGTGACTGTCACCTTGGCTCCTGTAGCTGTCAACTGCACCTCTTCCTAGCTACACAGCGTCCCCTCTGCATTTACCTCCACCTAGGGACCATCCTGCCCTGCCTCACCCAGCTTGCTCTCCCTAGAAAAACCTGGTCATCATTCGTGAGAAACTGCACATCAGCGTATGAGGGGCGGGGGGGAATAAACACCTGAGAAAGAATTTAGGCTGAGGAACTATAACTCAGGGTTTTTTTTACTGTTATCTAGGACACTCCCTGGTCTCAGTGGCATTCTCCTTCCTATCAACTTGGAACAAAGTCTGGGGGAAAGAGCCTAGTCTAGCCATAAAGTTTATCATCCCCAACAATGCCCAGAGGAAAATGACAATGGCAATTATCTAATGATCTTGAAGCTTTAGGAAGCAGTTCAGTGGGCTGAGAGTGCCAAGGAGAGTCAAGGCTTCTTGCCTTTATCAGGAACATAAAGAAATTCTCACGCCATAAGCAGGACTAGTCACTAGATTTTCTTATTTGGGATATACCTTCCAGGAGGTCTTGCTCACACATAACTCATATTCAAAGAACAAACCAAGTACTTATTAACAATCAAACTACAGTATGTCCGAGCAACTTAAATTCCAAGATACTTCCAACACAATGACTCAACTCCTCCCGTCTGTAAAAATGGAGGAAAAGACAGGGGAAAAAAAGAACATGGGGCTTCAGGAAGGTGGTTAGTGAGGAAGAGAAGAAAAGAGGGCATTAAGGACTAAAACAGAAATCAGCAAACAGAAATAAATTATTACTTATTGGTTTTGCTCCCAAAAAAATCAGGAAAAGGACATTTCCTCCTTAACCAGGAGGATTATATAATAACAAATACTCTAAGATAAAGGAATTAAAATTTAAGTACCTATGATATGCCAGGCCTCACACTATGAGCTTCATATAAAATATCCTATTACTCTTCAAAACCATAAATACCATTCCCATTTTACAGATAAGGAGGCTGAAGCTTCAAAAAATTGAGCAACTTGCCCAAGTTCACTGCAGTGGGCATGAAGGTATGCTGCTCAGATCACCCTCCAGTAGAACCTGCTGTGAGGGGCACAGATGCCTGACAACTTCCAGGCCCCACACCTTCGGATCCACTGTGACATTCCTGCTGAGATCACATCAAGGCCACATCCACTGGGCTTCTCCCAGTCAATGACCATGCATGGCAGAGGTACTAGAGCCAGGTTCTTATGCCTAAATGGGGCTGCTGTAGGGGCAATCTTTGCTCAGGAATGCCCCATCAGCCTGGCTGCACTGCAGTGTGAGTCTCCCTCCCCACAACCCTCTTCCTTCCCCTTCTCCACCAGTATCACACCTGCACTAGGTCTACTCCTGCTCCCTCTCCCCTTTGTCCTTCACAGACATTTCCTGCACATCTAATTCCATCCTGGCATCTGCTTCTCAGAGGACCCAAACTGACATACCCACAGTGACAGAACAGGGATTTGAACCCAGGTCTGTCTAACCCCAAAGCCCATCAATCTCTGTCTAACCACAGAGACAGATTAATTGATCAATAAATTATGTTGCTAAGTCCAACAATCTCAGATCTTACCTTCTGTGACCCCATCACTCCCTCCCCTCTTTGAGATACTTTCTTCACTTGGTTTCCAGGACCCTACACTTTCCTAGTTCTCCTCCTACCTCACTGGACACCTGTTCTCAGTCTTCTTTGCTGGTTCCTCCTCATCTCTCTGACCCCCAAACCTTGAAGTAAAGTGTCCAAGGCTTAGTCCCCAAACCTCTTCTTTTCATTACCTACATTTACTCTCTAAAGTAATCTCATCTAATTTCGTGGCCTCCTTTACAAGTTCATGATTCCCAAATTTATCTCTCTAGCCCACATCTGTCCTCTGAACTTCAGGTCCATATATTCAACAGCCTACTTGACCTCTCCAATTAGATGTCCAGTAGCATCTGAAAATAAATATGGACAAAATCTTCTCTTCCGCCAGGTGCAGTGGCTCATGCCTGTAATCCCAGCACTTTGGGAGGCCGAAGTGGGCGGATCACTTGAGGTCAGGAGTTCAAGACCAGTCTGGCCAACATGGTGAAACCTCATCTCTACTAAAAATCCCAGCCTTCCGAGTAGCTGGGATTACAGGCGCGTGCCACCACGCCTGGGTAATTTTTGTATTTTTAGTAGAGACAGGGTTTCACCATGTTGGCCAGGCTGGTCTCAAACTCTTGACCTTCACTAATCCGCCCACCTTGGCCTCTCAAAGTGCTGGGATTACGGGTGTGAGCCTGCACCTGGCCCTCATCTTCTATTTCTCTTTCCTCACTCGCTCTGCTACAGGCACATGAGCCCTCTTGCTGTTCCTTGAACATCCCAGGTAGACTCCTACCTCAGGGCCTTTGCACTTTCTGCTTCCTCTGCCTCAGTGCTGGATACAGGCATGGTTTGTTCTTGTACATCCTTCAATTCTCTGCAAGTATCACCTTCCTCTGAACACTTCATGAACATCTACTTAATATTGAACCACCACCATCCCCACCTTCACAGCATCCTGTATTTCCTTTTACTGCCTTATTTTTCTCTACAGAGAGAAAAATATGACCATCTGACACACACAAACTATATGTGTGTGTTGTTAACCATCTTCCCAGTAGATGCTCCATTAAGGACAAAGGCTTTGTCTGGCTTATTCAACTACTTTATCATCAGTGTCTAACACTATGCTTGGCATATAATAGGTACTCAATAAATGTCTGTTGAGTAAATTTATGAATGTCCTACAAGTTTTACATTTCAGCATAAAAACTCTTCATAAAAGCAGACAAGTGGTTATCTGGGACAGAGGAAGAGGACTGAAGACTGACATGCAAAGGGGCAGAGGATAACTTTTTGGGGTGACTGAACTGCTCTGTATGTTGATTGGGGTAGTAGTTACAGGGACACATATATCTGTCAAAAGCCATCATCACATATACTTGATATGGATTCATTTTATTGTATGTAAGTTATACTTTGATAAAGTTGAATAAAACTAAATAAATACACTATATCCCAGACTGCCCCTTGAACCAAAAAGTGCAGACAAGTTCACTGTGAGATTAGGCATCCTGATGTGAGTTTTGTAAATTATGTTCCACATAGTTTGGGTTATTATATAATTAAATTTAAAAACATCAATTGCTATCCTTTGCTACAAAAACGAAGAAGCAAACGCAAAATAAAAACAGAAAGTACTCTCAGAAGTCCACGGATGCAAGAATACAGACTTACAAGTAAAACAAACCCAAGTTTGAATCCTGCTCAACTCTACCTTTACTAGCTAAATGAACCCAAGCAAGTTATCTAACAACTCAGGCTGACTTCGCTCATGCATAAAAAATAGGGAACAGAATGTGTTCAATAATAGAGTATAGAGCCTAGAATGCAGTATGCACTCAGTAAACAGTCACTTTCCTTAATATTATTATTGCCCTACAGTGAGCCAGGGAAGGCATTAAAATACCAATCGGGTTTCCTAAAAGAGCCACATCAAGTCTGGGTCTAAGTACCAACAGAGGGGTCACTTGGGTGTGTTGCAGATGGTTTTCTGGCCCTGAAATGTCCATGTCTCTAAGAAGCACAGTACTATGCAGTGATGTTGCAAATAAGCACTCAATCAAGGGCAACAGCCACAGCATCCCCCACATTCTGCATTCACTTCTTTCCCAAGCACAGTCCCCACGCCACCACTTCCCACTCCCAGCAGAAGAACAGGAAGTAGGCCTTAGAAAATCATTCAGAAATAGTAAAAGAGAAAAAGTTTAAACTAAGATACTTGACATTTGGGAACTGGTTAAGTGTAAAATGCCAACAGTACACCTTTAGAAAAAGAGTGAGGAAGAATTCTCACAACAGAGAGCAATGGTACACTGTTTTTTTTGTTTTGTTTTGTTTTGTTTTTTGAGATGGAGTCTCGCTCTGTCCCCCAGGCTGGAGTGCAGTGGCGCGATCTCCAGCTCACTGTAAGCTCCTCCTTCCGGGTTCACGCCATTCTCCTGCCTCAGCCTCCTGAGTAGCTGGGACTACAGGCACCCGCCACCGCGCCCGGCTAATTTTTTGCATTTTTAGTAGAGATGGGGTTTCACCGTGGTGTCGATCTCCTGACCTCATGATCCGCCCGCCTCGGCCTCCCAAAGTGCTGGGATTACAGGCGTGAGCCACCGCGCCCGGCTTAAGTTTTTGGTTTTTTTTTAGGTACAGAACACTATGTATAGTACAATCCCGTATCATTAGAAGAAAAATGAAGGAGATACCAGACATATGCTTGACTTTACATTGGAAAAAAATCTAGAAAATCAAGGTACTAAAAGTGGTTCCCAAAGGAGAAAAGGATGGAGACATTTTCTCTTTTTTTTTTTTTTGAGACAGAGCCTCGCTCAGTCGCCCAGGTTAGAGTGCAAAGGCACAATCTCAGCTCACTGCAACCTCCATCTCCCAGGTTCAAGTGATTTGCCTCAGCCTCCTGAGTAGCTGGGATTACAGGCGCGCCCTACCACGCCCAGCTAATTTTTGTATTTTTAGTAGACATGCAGATTCATCGTGTTGGTCAGGCTGGTCTCGAACTTTTGACCTTGTGATCTGCCTGCCTCAGCCTCCCAAAGTCCTTGGATTACAGGTGTGAGTCACCGTGCTTACCCCCATTTAAATATTTTATGTAATTTTATTTAAAATAAAACCAACAGAGACACTGATGAAGGAACTGGAAGACAATCAAGGAAAGACGTAACCTTGGTGAGGAATGAGTCAATCATATGTAGTTTTGTTTCCTGGGTGAATTCATAGTTTCCTTATAGCATTTATTTAAAGCCAGGCATGAACTCAGCAATCTCAAACCAAAGAACCACTATTCTACTTAGTGTGGTTTTCCCATAGATATTTGGTAAAACAATGAGTAAGGGAGTGTATTCTTATTTGTTTATTTGTTTAGGGGCATAATGATGATGTGAATAAGGTGGAGGCAGAAACTTGGCCTGAACAAAATAAACCCCTGATCAAAACTTTTCAGGGCCCCTGATTAAGGAGTGAAAAGATGGATATTCCAGATAAATCTTCTATCAGGAGACAGGAACAGTAAGAAAGGCAGTAACAAAGACCCCAATTCTAATCCTACTTCTGCCACTTACTAGCTATCTGATATTGGGCATCAACTTCTGTGAGCTTCAGGACTCTCATCAGTCAAATGAGCCTAAAATAGTCTCTTCACCACATAATGTTATAAGAATTTGGGGAGAAATTGTGAAGTGTTCAGCTCAGCACTTCTAGGCATTATACCTCTAGTTTAGGTGGTTGATAAACTGTACCTAAAATGTAATTGCCTGAATTGGAAAAATAGAAGAAACTATTTCAGTATATCTCCATTAACAGGAATGTTTCAAAAAAAACCAATCCAGTTGACTAACTTATCTACATAAAAATCACTGCCAGAGAAGCAAACAAAAGCTATCCACATTGTCAGTGGGAAAAGATATAATCCAGAGCCCCTAAGACTCAATGGTTATTTACCTGAGGAGATAGCCATGATTAAAAAAAAAAAAACAACACCTCACATACAGCCACGCAGAGCTGAGTCTCAGAGGCTGTAAAAAGAGGACTTGGTGATAAGGACCACTCAGGCTCCAAGCCTGACTGTTACTGAGTTAGGACTTATCTTCTACCTACTTCCCCAAAAGATCAGAGGCAGATTATAGTTAAGAGTCACATACTCAGTAGACTCATTTAAATAAGAATATGAGAATCAGAGGAATGTAATGAGGGTGAGGTAATAGGTGAGATCTGTTTCCATTGAAAATAAAATTTAGTTCTGGGTATCCAGAGTTAAGTCAAAAAAGCAAACCTACAGACTATCATTAGGCAGTGGAAGAATCAGGATCAATCAGAGGAAGCAAATTTTCCTAGAACTAAACTTAAACTTTCATCATCAGAAACTGATCTTAGAGGCTGGGCACAGTGGCTCACACCTGTAATCCCAGCACTTTGGGTGGCCAAAGTGGGTGGGTCACTTGAGGTCAGAAGTTCAAGACCAGCCTGGCTAACATGGTGAAACCCCGTTTCTACTAAAAATATAAAAATTAGCCAGGCATGGTGGCGGGCGCCTGTAATTGCAGCTACTTGGGAGGCTGAGGCAGGAGAAATGCTTGAACCCAGCAGGCAGAGGCTGCAGTGAGCCAGGATTGCACCACTACACTCCAGCCTGGGCGACAGAGTGAGACTCCATCTCAAAAAAAAAAGAAAAAAGAAACTGATCCTAAGAATGTATGCTTCCTATTTCCCCTACCCATCAAAGTTCCAACTTAAGATTTGATGTGTTGTTTTCCTCCTCACAGCTTTGTCAATTACCAGCTGTGTGACCCAGAACCAATGCCTCACCTCTCTGAATCTCATTTTCTTCATCCCTAAAAAGGAAAGATGCTCCTATTTGTGAAAGGGGATGATTGAAATAGCATATTTGCTAGCATTAATTGAGTGCTTACTAAGCATCAAAAACTTCATGTACATTATCTCACTGAAATCTCCCAATAAGCATATATGGCAAGTCCTGCAAATTATCATTTCACAGACAAGCTGCCTGAGATTCAGAGAGGCAGAGACAGGTGCCACTGTCACACAGCCAAAGAGCAAGAAGTGCTGGAACTCAATTTCATGCTTATGTGACACCAATGCAAAATTTAAACGCAAAATTTAACCATTAAACTTTTCTGCTTTCCCGAATATGTAAGGCACCTAACCATTCCTGGCACATAGTAGGTGCTCAACCTATTAGTTCCCTTCCTCCCTCCTTCCTTTTCTCCTAAAATTATATAACATGTAGAAAATTAAAAGTTTACTGAAGTATGTTTATATAGTTTAAGGAAATCATACCACTTAATTTATTTTCTCTATTAACCTCACCACATCTCTGCTTATCATTATGCACTAACCTATTTTACAAATAAGGAACTAGAAGGCAGCAAACAGCTAGGGCAATGTGCCCAGAGTCATATGGGAGTCACTGCTAAAACCAAATAAAAACCTTGATCCTCTTACTTATAAATCAACCTTTATCCTCTCACATGACATAGCCTCCATAATAAAGAACAGATCATTCATTTTTTTATCTGGAAAACTACCAAACGTTATAATTCAGTAAGGGGCCTCATGACCCCACTACCTTGTCAAAGGGAAGAAAGTATATAAAAAATGAGGTTTGCAGGAGCAGACGGTTTTGGTCCATCAACTTTCTCTTGGATTACACCCATTAACCAAAATAAAATAATGTAAAAAAAAATGTAACAGATCCTCATATCTTTAGAAATTCGAGTTAAACTCACTGATCTTTCAAACTTACATACAATGCACCAACAGTGATCATTTACTCCTGTGGGGCTGCAGAAATGCATGTTGTCAACCAGATCTTTGAAAGAAAAATGTGATACACAACTGGGTCACCTTAAGAAGAATCTAAATCAGCAATGAGCATTTAGTAGCACAAATTCATAGCCCCATAGAATTTTGGAGCTTCAGAAAGGACCTGGCAGGCCACTAAGAATAATCCCTTCATCTGATATGTGAGGAAACCAAGGCTCAGGGCGGTTAAGTGGCTGTCCGAGGTTTCACAAACAGGACAGCAAAAACTAGAAAATAAACCCACTGAGTACTACCTATTACCCTTGTAAATCTTGCTTCTAATGTCCATGCGTACCTTTAGCACTTTCCAGAATTGTGCATCTACACAGAAAATACAGGAGAAAGTTAACAGAAAAACTCAGGCTTCAAATCCTGACCACCATTTACTTGTCAGGTGATCTCAGGCAAGTCCCTTAATTTCTCTGAACTTCACGTTTTTCATCTATAAATGTGGGTCCTAGTAATTTCCACAAGCTTGATGCAATACAAACAAGGGACCTGGCACACAGCCTGTGAGCTCCATGAAGGCATACATCACGTCTATACATCCCCAGCACAGAGCCTGGCACATATACATTCTCGGAACATTCACTGAGCAAATCAATGAACTTGCCAAACAAACTCGAACTATCTGGTTCAAGCAGGAAGACTTGAATCCAGGTCTATCTGCTTCTTAAACATTAAGTTATATTGTTCCCAATTCACATGATTTCAAAGCAGAGTGTTAATTCAGCCTCACAGAGTACTGAGAGCACAACGGAACAAGACAGCTATTTTCTGGCCATGAGGCAGGAAAAAGTTCAGTGTGGGAAGTTTCTGAACTCCCCATGTTGGGATTGATTCTTGTTGTTTGAATGGGTGTAGGTACATCATGAGGCTTTGGAATCATCTAAAACTGGGTTTGGGTCCAAGCTGCAGCACAAGTTGTGTGGCTTCCACACAAGCTGTGTGGCCTCAAAGGTATGACTTTACCTCTCCGAGCCTAAACTTCCATGCCTAGGAAAAAACCTACTTTACAGGGATTAAAGACAAATGAGGCAATATACGTAAAGGAATACAGGATAATGCATGGCACAAAAAGACACTCAACTAGTGTTCAACTCCATTTCCCTTTTAGTTATCTGGAAGCTTCATTCATTAGGTCTTTGTTCAAATGTCCCTTTCTTCATGACCCTCCCTATCCATAATAAAAGCCCCAAATCTCTTTATCACCTTACTTTGCTTTTTTTACTTCATTGTCCTTACTATCACTTGACATTCCATTACGTACTTATTTACTGTGCCTATGCAACTATTAGGGAAGCCCGAGGAAGAGAGGGACTTTTTGTTGTTTCTTTTGTTTACTGCTATATTCCAACAGCTAAGAAAGTATCTGGTATGCCATTAGTGCTTAATAAATACTTGCTGAAAGACTGAACAAGTTAATTCAACACTTATTTGGGCCTTGTTATATATGAGGCACTGTGTAGGAATAGGGATTTAAATATTTTGCTATGGAATTGGAGAAGATGTGTCTCACTTGGACTGCTGCAGGAGCCTCCTGACTGTTTTCCTTGTGTCCACTTTGTCCCCCTACAGTCCATTTGTTAAATCAGCAGCCAGAGAGACCCTCACATAGTCAACATCAGATCAGGCCACTCCCCTGCTTAAATCCCTCCACTGACTTCGCATCACAATGAGAATAAAGCCCAAACACTCACCAGGACTTACAAAGACTAAACCATCAGCCTCTAGTGACTAGTCCAACCTCCTCTCCTACCACCCTCTCCCTGCATTTCGCACACACTGACTTTTTTCTTTCTCAAAAAGGCCAAAGTCTTGTATTTTCTCTTCTTTTTTAAATTTAAAAATGAACATTTTATTTTTATTCACCTAAAACTTTTAAATTCTAAAAAAATTAGCCAGGCGTGGTGGCGGGCACCTGTAGTACCAGCTACTCAGGAGGCTGAGGCAGGAGAATGGTGTGAATCTGGGAGGTGGAGCTTGCAGTAAGCCAAGATCACGCCACTGCACTCCAGCCTGGGTGACAGAGTGAGACTCCGTCTCAAAAAAAAAAAACCTTTAAGTTCTATATATTTATATAACTAACAATATTCTGTTCTCATGCCTAAAATTCTTCAACTAGCAAGGACTAATGTAAAAAAAATAGCTCTTCAAAGAATATAAGTTAGAGACTACCAGTGTCAAGGTCTTTTCAGACTTGCAGCCTTTGTGCTTGCTGTTCACTCTGCCCAAAATGCTCTCCCCTAGGCTGGTTCTTTCTCATCATTTAGCTCTCAGCAAAAACGTTACCTCTATAAACAGTCTTCTCAGGCTAAAGGTGCCCCTGCCACCACCATCCTTACCAAGTCACTCCCTATTTGCTCCCACTGCCTTTTCTTGCCTCATGGCATGTCATTATCTGGAATGACTTTATTTATTTGTCCTACCCTCCCAACCAGAATGTAAAGTATGTAAGGACAACAAATTCTCAAGCTTACTGTTGCAAACCTCACATCTAGTACATAACAGACACTCAATAAGTATTTCTGAATTAGTAAAGTGATCTCAAAAGATGTTTGCCAGGGTGAAAGGTGCAGGCAAGGTATGTTATTGGCCTAATGGTATAGTAGGGTGTTTGCTGGTTTCCTTCCAAGGACAACCACTCCATTTCATTAAAATATGTGAATTTCAGCCAAACTTACTGGGGAATGGGCACCCGAATTAGCGTCCCTTCCACTTCTGGGTTCAGATTCATTCCACTTTCTCTTATAGCCTTGATAGCTGCAGCTGTACACTGAAAACCAGATCAAAAGGTAAACAGAATTAGTAAATAATTATTACCAGATGCAAGCCCTCTGTCGATAACTGGCAACCCATCTTGGCAGAACATGGAAACATTTAGTTCTGTTACCAGCAAGATCAGGAAGTTACATTGGTGTAGAGTGCTTTGATCAAGCTGAATAGCAAACTATGTCCACTCCTGGTACCACTGTACTGCAGGAGGAACAAAAAGAAAGAAGAAAAAATAAAAAGAAAACAGCTCTGCTTCTTTGAAAAGATTTCAATGGTTTGAGGCAACACAGATCAAAACCACAATAAATCCTCAAGGGAGGGGGGCTGGTCTCTGCAAAGATTGGTGTAAAGTCAGATGAAAGATTTCATACGTAAAAAAATCCAGTTGACATTTTACACTCAAAATATACCAGTGCCGATTTGAAATGAGTAAATAAATTTAACTCATTCACATCTGTACTCACACCAAACTCACTCATATTTTGGAATGCAAAATGAATCTCTGCTGGTATATGCTCCCGCAAAGGTAGTGTGGTATACTAGCTTAAAGCATGGGCTTTGGAGTCAGAAAGATCTCAGTTCAAATCCCAGTGCTGGTAACCATGTGACCCTGGGCACATGGTTAACCTCTCTGTACCTATATTTTGCCATCTGAGACCATGTAGCACCTAAACCTCAGAGAGGTAGTGAAATAACATGAGCGATGCATCTTGCTCTGTGCCTGGCACATAGTAATACTCAGGCAAGAGCAGTTATATAAACATATTATATACATTTATTATACAAAGGTAAGAATGCATAAAACCCCCAAACAAGGTGGAGTTGATGTCCTCATATAGCTGAGGTACTGCTATCCTGCCCAACATCCTTCAGGGGCTTCTCTGAAAGTTTGCTCACTAATGGGCCAGCTGGCACACTGGCACACTCATTTCCCAAAGTGCCTCACCTCACACTCAAGCAACATTATAACTACACCTGGTATGTAATCCTAAAGAATAACAAGAAAGCAGTGTGTAAGAGAGATCCTTTCATTGGCATGACAATGTGGAATTCATGAAAATAAAGCCTCTGATATTTTCAAAAGAATTTTAGGCTTGACCAGAGCCAATCCACATCACTTGGATTCAAAGGCCAATTCCTGCACTTGAGCTCCTCCTAGACTTTCTAATTTAAATGAATGGGGGTTGATACACACCTATTTTACTTTTCTAGGTTCTCTGCCCATAAAACTCATTCATTTCATTTTTATATAACCTTATTGCTACAGCTACCTGAGGTATTACTATAAGGTCACAAAGACAAACCAGAACTTCCACATACACATGCAGAATCCTCTTGGGAGGCTGTACACAGAATGTAACATATTGTGGCCACTACCTAAAATAGTACATTCTTTTTTTTTTTTTTTTTTTCTGAGACGGAGTCTTGCTTTGTTGCCCAGGCTGGAGTGCAGTGGCGCGATCTCGGCTCACTGCAAGCTCCGCCTCCCAGGTTCACGCCATTCTCCTGCCTCAGCCCCCGAGTAGCTGGGACTACAGGCGCATACCACCACGCCCGGCTAATTTTTTTTATTTTTAGTAGAGACGGGGTTTCACCGTGTTAGCCAGGATGGTCTCGATCTCCTGACCTCGTGATCCACCCGCCTTGGCCTCCCAAAGTGCCAGGATTACAGGCGTGAGCCACCGCGCCCGGCAGTACATTCTTAAAATAGTACCTCTGGCCACAGATTATCAGAGCTGGAAGGGATCTCTGACGTAACCAAGTCTCTTCATTATGTGAACAGGAACTTGTAGAATAGGGTCACACCCCCAAGAGTAGACATGGTCTTCCCTGACAGCCCAAGAGAGATAGTTTGAGGACCCCCATCCATCAAACTTCCAGTTACTGGCAGAGTTAAGAGGAGATTGAACAGGGATTTAATCCAATGATGCTGCTCTGCCTTTACTTTTTTCTAGATCCCAAGTTCAACGCATTCAATAATTATAACATTAAGGATGTGATTTTTCTTCTCTTTTTTTTCTTTTTTTTTTTTTGAGACAGGGTCTCACACTGGCACTCAGGCTGGAGTGCAGTGGCATAATCACGGCTCACTGCAGCCTTGACCTCCCAGGCTCAGGTGACCCTCCACCTCAGCCTCCCAAGTAGCTGCGGGAGGGAAAAAAGAAAGAAGAGCTGGGACTACAGGTCCACACCACTACACCTGGCTAGTTTTTGTATTTTTTATAGAGATGGGGTCTCACCATGTTGCCCAAGCTGGTCTCAAACTCCTGGGCTCAAGCGATCTGCCCACCTCAGCCTCCCAGAGTGCTGGCATTATAAGCATGACCCACCATGCCTGGCCTGATTTTTTCTTAAACAGCCAAATTTAATTTGGAATTACGTTTGCAGTATAAAGGTTATAATCAAGGTAATAAAAGAGCTGAATAAAGAAATAAAATTAATTTTTCTCTGCAAAATAAATGCCATCTTCCTTAAAAAAGAAAAAACAAAAAAAAACCACACAGTCTAAAGCTAACAATAAAGAGAGAATCTCCACTATGAAGGGGTAATCCAATCTCAAGTCTTTCAATCCTCTACTATAGCTTCTCATGAATGACTGATAATCATTACTATAACACCCCATCACCACTACCTGCCTTGCACAAGCTGACCCAAGTATTTCCATACAACCTTCCCCTATAGGCACGAGGGCACCGACTACTGACACCAAGCTGGGCAGGAATTATGCCTCAATATTTACATCTTCCCAGTAAAAGTTAGAGTGCCAGGTACATGGTAAGTGCTCAGTAAAAGCTTGTTGATTGAATATATTAGTGATTTGGTTCAGATCTATTAGAAAAACTCATTTCCTTTACCTCATCTATATAACGGCTCAAAATCTTATTTTATACTTCAACTTTTCTGTGTCTTTTCATATTCAGAAAAATCGTGATTCAAAGTTTTATTTTACAAAGAAAACTACTGAATTCTACATATTTTTTCCTTTGACATGGTACAACACAGAACCTCAGGGAATTAGTCATGTTCTCCTATGACATCTGAAAAACTCTTTAGTTCAGACTAAGAGGCATACATTCCTATAGACTTTCCATCTCTTATGTGTCATCCCTTCAAGGAAAGGATGCTCCACAGTATCATAGGGCAAACAGGTTGCTCTCAAACGATGACATAACTAACTGGTTGTGGCTGCTTGCAGTAGTGTATTGAGAAAGATCACAAATCTCATCCGGGGTCAGGCAGAGAAGAGTGATGTGATCAATCAGTAGTGTCTGCCTTTGTTATTCTAAGCTAATCTGTGCTAAGTAACAACAACAACAACAACAAAAATAGGACTTTTGTAGACAGGTGAACAAGTCCTTGAGAATTTGGATTCAAGTCAACTCTGCTAGTGCCGTATCAATTACTGACCTTCCATTTTCTTCATATCCCAATGTAAAGTCAAGTCTAAGAAAGTAGACACATAGTCTGTCTTAATAATCAGTGAATTCCCAGCACCTCAAATAGAAACCAATCACTTGTAAGGACTCAAAAAATATGTGCTGAATTAATGAATGAATGGTGAAAGGAGCATAGGCTTTTTCATGTCCAACAGAGATATGTTCAAATCCTGGCTCTGTCACAACAGTGTGAACCTAGTGGAGATATTTTACTTCTTTGAGTCTCAGTTTCCTCATCGATAAAATGAATAAATAATGCCTAATTTTACAGAGTACCTGTACTGATCATATGGAACAAAATATGAGAAAGAGACTAGTGACAAAGGAGACAATCAATACACATTCATTTTCTTCCTTCCACAAGAGCAATAATGGAGCCTGCAGAGTTGTGTGTGGTTTTTTTTTATTTTTTATTTTTTTCATTTGCCTTGTTTTATTCAAATCATGCTGTGGTTTTTATTCCCTTCTTTTCTTTCCCATCATTAACTCTAGCTGCAGGCAAGTTTATGGAAGGCAGCAACTATGTGTATCATTTATCAAGCAGGACACATGTTAAACAAATGCAACACAGTTTTCTGTCTTTAATGCATTCAAAACGATTATGCATGTAAATCTGCATCGTGTCACTACAGCGTGACACGGAAATGCTCGGGTTTGGAAAGAAAGCCAACTGTATGTGAAACAGAAAGAAATTACATAAACACAGAGAGGATTAGCTCAGCATTTTAAAGCCATGAACCTGGGTACTCTATGGTCAGCTTCTAAGCTGGAGGAAGGAAATTTTTAGTTAGAGCTATTTGTTTAGTATGTACAACAGATGAGATAAAGGAATTCAAAAGACAATGTAACTCACACTTCCTCATTCTGTCCCTGTAAATGAACCTCTCTACTGATATACTTGTAAGGATTTTTCCAAAACCCATGGAATTCTAACTTGAACAAATGGCAAAGATGTCTTGAGTTGAAAAATGAAGATATACCCCAACTTCCTAAGAAAAAATTAAGCTGTTAATATCTCCTCCTGCTTCGTAAGATGCTCTGGTGGCCAATCAGGTGCTTCTTCTGTGAATGCCATTTTCTATTTAATAAAAGAAGTGGCTGGCTCTGAAAAAGCAATCTGCCTGATGAGGTCTTCAAGCTGTGTAATTAGGAGGCCATTCCCTAAATTGGCCCGCAGTGCCTATGGGATTAGATGAACAAGGAGGAGAGGCCTCAGTGGTTCAGAGGGGGCCAGAAAGAGAAAGAGTTGACAGCTCCCTTTTCATCAATTTCTCTGTTCCTCAGTAACACCAGGAATGAGTGCCTCCCTTTTATCAACCTAATAACAGGTATTCATCCATTCGAGGAAAATTTACCAAATGATTCCATGTGCCAGGCACTGTGTTTGGTGTTGGACACATGAGCAAATTAGACATTCCTACATTCCAAGTTTACACTCTAGTAAAAGTGAGATGACAAATAAATGCATACACAAATGTATACTAGTAATAAGTACAATAAAGAAAAAGAATTGTGCTGTATAGGAGAACCTAGTGTGGAGGAATAATTCCAATTGGAGAGGTCAGGAAAGGCTTCTCTAAGAAGTGACATTTAAGCCATGATCCAAAATATAAGTAGCAATTAGTCATGCAACAGCGTTCCATGCAATGGGAACAGGATATGCAAAGGCTCTAAGGATGTAAAGGGTTTGGTGTGTCTGAGGAACTGAAAGACCAGTGCGGCTAAAGCACTGCACAAGGATGACAGTGGCACAAGACTGGCAAAACTGAAAAGACAGAGGCCAGATCAAGCAAAGCCATCTAGACCACAGTGAGGATTCTGGACTTTTTCTTAAAGATTGCTGGGAGCCACCAATAAATGCAAAGCATGGGAATGACAAATGACAAAATCTTTTATATGTACATATTTTTACTTATTTATTTAATATACAAGATCTTGCTCTGTCACCCAGGCTGCAGTGCAGTGGCATGATCATAGCTCACTGCAGCCTCAAACTCCTGGACTCAAGTGATTCCCCCACTGCAGCCTCCTGAGTAGCTAGGACTACAGGCCAACCCACCTCACTAATTTTTTTATTTTTGAAATTTTTGTAGAGCCAGGGTTTCACTATGTTGCCCAGGCTGGCCTTGAACTCCTGGCTTCAAGTGATCCTCTAACCTTAGCTTTCCGAAGTGCTGGGATTACAGGTGTGAGCCACCATGCCTGGCACAATATATATTTTTCAAAAACTCATTCTGGTTGTAGTATTGGAGAATGGAGTAGGAGAGTGGTAACAGCACCCTCACAGGTGTGCCTGGCCCATTAGCTATCAGAGCCCCTTGATTTGAAACTGTGTGTTCACAGTAAGGGCGTTCCCTGTCTCCTACCTCTAGCCTAGTTTGTCAAATCCAACAGGTCCAACGTTGGTCTATGACTTTGGAATACAACTACTGAAACAGACAATAAGAACAGGAGGATTCCTTCACCTCATATTAGCAGATGAGGAAATGGAGGCCCAGAGAGTGAGGCAACTTGCCCAAGGTCAAACAGCCAGTTGGTGGTAGAGATGGCACCCGATTCCAGGTACTCTAGGACTCCTAATCCAGGCCAATTCCTAGTGGACCAATAACAAAAAGGCCAATTACCTTCCTCAACTATACTTAAAATCATAAAGCCTCAACGATGCAATGACCTAATACAACCCACCTTCCAGTTATGGAAGCAGAGTGTTCCATGCAATATTCTGCAATGGCCAGTCTAGTATAAAAGGACTTCCTGGAGGGTCTACTCCAAATACTAATGCAGAAGTCACAAATTGGTGGCCCTCAGGCCACATTTGGCCCATTAAAATATGGTTTTATTTGCCTCATAGTCTTTAAAAAAAATGGAATTAGTCATCAATATTTAAAGAATAAAGATGTGACATTAAAATGTGTGTTACTAGCTTCTTCTAGAAACAAAAATCGTAGTATCAGGTAACACTGATTACCAGGCCTACATTCTGCCTGGCAATGATCAGCAGGAGCTGGGCAGAGGCATTCCACTCAGACAAGGCACAGGCTCTCCAGGTCACCAGAACCTTTCCACGCTGGCCAAACACCAATCACTGCATCTCCAGTATTGTTTTTCTTAGATGGGACCCGTTTGGGTATTCAAACAACTTACCTAGCCTCTGTAGCATTTATGTTTAACAGAAAAGGAATCTGGCAACGGGAAAAGAGCTTTGCCTTATCCTTAAGTTCTCTTTATTATGTCTTCTCTCTTGTTTCATTCTAAGCTGAAGGAACACTTACTTCCTCCTGATATGACCCAGTCTCCTCCATTCCAAAAGAGACCATGGAGAGAGATTTTAGCAAGGCCACCTTACCTCTGGGAAGCTGGCCATATTCACCAAAATCAGCTGTGGCGACTTCATGGAGATCTGGCCAATCTGGTTTAAAGCAAGTTTCCCATCAGCAGTTACCACAGCAATCTTGTCAAGGGATCCTAGAAGAAAAATTATACAGTTTTAGAATTCCAAAGAACCTTAGTAGCCCCAAATCTAAGTCTCTATCTAATTCAGATTCAGGCTGGATGCAGTGGCTCATGCCTATTATCCCAGAGCTTTGGGTGGGTGAAGTGGGAGGAATGCTTGAGGGCAGTAGTTTGAGACCAACCTGGGCAAAACAGCAAGACCACATCTCTACAAAAATATTTTTTTAATTAGCAGGCATGGTGGCGTGTGCCTGGAAGACGAGCTACTCAGCAATGAGGCTGAGGTGGGAGGACTACTTGAACCGAAGAGGTAGAGGTTACAGTGAGCTGTACTGGCTACTGCACTCTACCGTGAGCAACAGAGTGAGATCTTGTCTCAAAACAATAATAATAATTCAGATTCAACAAACATTTAGGGATTCTTACCATTGTGACAAGAGTGTGCAAGGGGCTTTCACAGGAACAGCAGTATTCTGTGATAGAAAAAGCTTGAAATGTTGACAGAACTAGGTTGGAATTCCTCACCAGCAACTAGGGTGGCCAACCATCCTGGTTTGCCTGGAGCTGAAGAATTTTCTGTGACAGGGCTTTTTGAACTAAAACTGGAAACAGCTGATCACCCTCACAAGCAACTCTGCCATTTACTTGCTATGAAACCTCGGGTGAGTTACTTATCTTCTCTGTGCCTTTGTTTCCAACTCAGCCAAAAATTAACTACCTTAGAGGATTCGAGTGAGGACTGCAGCTAAAGGAGTCTAACTAAATATAAACAATGCAGTATACAATAAACACCAAAAAATATGCATTAAAGTTGGTAACTCTTATTATCCCTTTTAGTCCTTACAACGACCCTGTAACACTGCATTATTACTCCCACTTTACAGATGAGAAAATAAGACTTGGGAAGAATAAACAGGCCAAGATCACAGGGGTGACAAAAGGAAAAACAAGTGCCAAGACCCAAACTCAGGTATGCTTAATTCTGATTTCAATCAAGGCTCTTTCCCTTACAAATGGAACTCAAACCCGGCTGTACATCAGAATCACCAGGGAGCTTTGAAAATTAGATTCCTGGGCCCCACCCCAAAGAGATCCTGATTCTGTAGAGGCTTCAGAGCCTGTGATTTGGGGAAGCCTGTAATTTTTTTTTTAGGTTCACCACATGATTCTGACACAGCCAGATTTGGAACCATTTGCTTATACGACCTTTCACTGTGGTACTTAGATCCCCTTTAGAAACTAGCTCATTAAACAAAACAACAACAACAACAAAACTATTAACATTTTCCTGTTATCCTGGATATAATCTTTGTCTGCATCTAAATTCTGGAAAACCCTGGGAAAAATTTTCAAAAATGGCAAGAAGGCAAGCAATAAAGCTACAGTTACAGATGGAAAACAGGCATTATTCAAACTCCCTTATTTCCTATGCAAATGAGAACTAGAAGAAAAACCTTACCATTCACAGTAGGAACCACTCAAGGATGGCTCATTCTGAGACACAAAGGGAAAAGTGGGGGAAAGGAGTCTTATAAACAAATTGGAGTTGTCCTGGCAATATGTTGTTAGAATAATGCAGTACCATACTGTGGCCCAAAGATCTGATTTGAGATACTCAACCAGATTCAATGTCATCATGAGACAGAAGGTTGCTGACACCAGTGGCTTCAACCTGGAAAAGTCCAGGAGGTATAATGGTAAAAGTCTTTGTTACTCTGAAGACCAATGACCTGAGTTCAAATACCAACTCTGCCACTTTCTGATTGTGTGACCATGGGTAGATTCCTTCAGCCTTCTTGGCCTCTGTTTCCTGATTTCTAAATGGGACATAAAAACTGTACTTATATCTCGCCGGGCACAGTGGCTAACGCCTATAATCCCAGCACTTTGGGAGGCTGAGGTGGGCGGATCACGAGGTCAGGAGTTTGAGACCAGCCTGGCCAAAACAGTGAAACCCCGTCTCTACTAAAAATACAAAAAATTAGCTGGGCATGGTGGCAGGCGCCTGAAATCCCAGCTAGTTGGGAGGATGAGGCAGGAGAATCACTTGAACCCGGGAGAAGAAGGTTGCAGTGAGCAGAGATCACGCCATTGCACTCCAGCCCAGGAGACAGTACGAGACTCTGATTCAAAAAAAAAAAAAACTGTACTTACATTTTATAGGGTTTTTATGAAGATTAAATGGCAGAACGTAGGAAAAGCACTTAAACTGTGTCCCAGTAAATGCTATTATTACTTCTTGACATTCTGTGTTTTAATTTCTCTAATATACTCTAATATTCTCTAATTAAACTCTGTTCTGAATTGCTTCAGGACCCTTGCATATATTTTTCCTTCTACTGCAAACACTCTTCTCTGTTCAGATAAATTCTGCTCATTCCTTAACAGTCAGATACAGTGGCATCTAATCTCAGCAATCGTGTCTCACCTCCTAGGCTGGATTACAAACCCCTTTTATAAGCCCCCAGCATCCGAGCACATTTCCATAATAATGACAATTCTCTATATTTACTGAAAACTTCCTATGAGCAAGACATCATGATAAATGCTTTCTATAATGTATCTGCTGTTAATATCATATTAACTCTATGAGATAGTTATTATTTCTATCTTACAGACAAGAAAACTTGAGGCATACAGAGTAACTTGCCCAAGATGACAACAGCTCTTAATGGAGCCTGAATTCAAACCCGGGTCTGACCAACTCCAAAGTCATTTGGTCTTCACCACTCAGCTTTGCTGTATGGTTTTATACATACTGGTTTACTTGTTTGACCCTTCACATCAGGTTCTAGGCTCCTGGAAGGTGGGGACGATATATTTTCTCTCTGTATCAACAGCACATATTAATCAGCACAGAAAACGTGTTCAATAATGCTTTGATGATAAATGAATGTATGCATGGATGGATGAAAGGGAAGAGGACAACAATGAATAAACAAATAAACCTGTATCTAGACAACTGTTAAAAGGTGTCAGTTATCTGGGAGATAGAAATTGCTGTGAGAAAGAGCAAAATGTAGGGGGGTACCCGTTGGTTCAAACAGTAATTAAAGATAAAATGGAAGAATCTGGCAAAAGAGACTAGCTAAATTTAGTCTGTTTCATCCAGTCTCTTCATGGCCCAAAGTTCTATATAGAACATTATACAAACATAATCCTGAAGAGAAAGGAAAGAGGAAATACCAACAGGAGGCCTTTTGAAATGGATCTTAATTCAGTCTTCCTGATTTGCCATAAGATCCTTTGCCACAGAAGTCCCCACACAGACTTTTCAGAATGCAATTGTGGTAGTTACCATTCCTAAATCCATATCGACATAATGCATCAAATCCTTTTCCCTCAATCTGTCCCCAGCGAGAATCTCCCTCAGCCTCATTCCTGCCCCTCATTTTCTCAGAGGTTAACATTTAACAAATTACACTCCCAACCTCTTTCCAGGC
Source organism: Papio anubis (assembly GCF_008728515.1). Taxonomy (NCBI): domain Eukaryota; kingdom Metazoa; phylum Chordata; class Mammalia; order Primates; family Cercopithecidae; genus Papio; species Papio anubis. The sequence continues at coordinate 91,972,734 of NC_044988.1, read as the reverse complement.
CCATCATCTTTTTAAGTTCAACAAGAGTGGAGCTTGCTGGCTAATTTTAAGTATCACATTTCTCCCTGAGCTCCTCTCAAACCGCTCTCTGGTTTCGGCTGCAGAATGTTAACAGGCCAGAAAGCACAGGGGAGACAGAGCACTTTATCAGTTTCATACCTAAAATAATAAGCAAGTTTAAAATAAACAGTTGAGAGAGATTGAATGGCACGCTCTACTGTCAGCAAAGGCAGAAATGCCCCAGCCCAAAGGTTGACAAATGACGGGAATGGTCTTCTAGTTTCACATTGGATCTCATCTCTGAACTCGGTATGTTTCTGATAGTGTTTATAAGTGGAACTGTATTTTTCACTTGGTTTTCTTAAGAGCGAACTATTTCTAGTTTTCTTATGAACTACCCTAATCAAGACGTGAGTACAAGCAGCCCAAGCTCCCACAGGTACCTTCAGAGGGGGGTCCCAGGTTTGACTTTAGGATGATGACAATTTGCAAAAGGCTAATTTAACAGCAATTGGATTTTTCCTGCCTGCTTGAACCATCAGCTGACAACTCACTTCTCCATCACATCTGCAAACAGTTCGCCTAGACAGTTCTGACATTTCCCACTTAGAAAAGCCCCTTTCAGGAAGTTATTAACCCAAACGGAATATTCCTGGTCAAGCTCAGGGGTACAGAAATGCCTCACGTGGGCAGGTCTGTATCCATTTGGTTCCCAGTAAGGGATAAGAACTGCCAAACAGGACAAATTGGAAAAATCGGACCAAAGACGTCAGTTACTATGATACTACCTAGATGTGTTTATAGTACATTCAAAATAAAAATCTCATTTTTTTGAGAGTATAATTCCATGATAGCAAAGACAATACCTATTTTTGTTCACTACTATGCACTAGCACAATGCCTAGTTCCACAGTAGACAAAAATTTGCTGCATGGATAAATAAACGTAGTGTTAACTACACGCCAGGCACTGTGCTAGAACCATAATATATGTTACCTCATTTATTTTAACTCTCACCCCAAAGCTGTAAGTTAAGAATCAAACAAGAAAACAGAGGACCAGGAAACTAAAGTAACTGCCCATGGCCACCAGTTAGTAAGTGGTAAAGCTGGGACTAAAACTCAACTCTGCCAAACTCATGCTCTTTCCATTACATCCCTCCCCAGAACACTGGTTCAGTCACTAACCTGGTGAGGTCCTTATATTGAGAGTCTTATTGAAATTATCCTTGAGTGCTTCTATCACAGACTTCATTTCTTCATTCACCTCTTCCAAGTTGATTATATCCTCAACCAAGGCAGCATTAATATTCACTCTGGTTTGGGAGTGTCCTTTCCCTTTGGCTAAAAAGTGAACATTCAGTGAATAAAACAACAGCAGCATAAACAGAGCCAATAAGCAATTGGTGAAGAAGTGCCTACTATGTACAGGGAAAAATGTCAAGTGTTAGAAAATTATAAAACATTATCACTCCACTAAAAAAGAGCCTATATTAACTGAGTGTCAACTGTGCTAAACACCTTCTCAGATATTAGTGAGGAGACAGACTTTATAATCAGACACCCCAGGTTAAAAGTCTGGTTATAATGCATACTAGCTTTATGACCTTGGGCAAGTTACCTTTCTGAGTATCAAGTTCCCTACCTATAAAAGAATAATAACATCTATATTGCAAGGTTGCTACAAGGATACAAATTAAGTCATTCAAACTCCTAAAAGAACACTATTCACATGGCAGGGAATCCATAACTAAATTAATCTCTTACTTTTCAGAAAAGTAAACAGAAGATGAGAAAACCAAAGCTACTTGCCTAATGTCACAGGTCAGGAAATGGAAAAGTCAAGATCTGGTTCCAGATCTGCCTAATTTTAAACCCATGAACTTTCTACTAGCCCATCTCCACAAAATCTAATTAGAGAGGCTGGAAATACATTAATTCATTAAAAAATGAACACTAAGACAAGAATACGCACATATCTGATGGCTGGTACAGAGTACAGACAAAAGGAACAACAGTAGTTTACAGACATTAAACACTACCAATGGTAGAGACAATGGCTTATATTTTAGAAAATCAACAGCATTAGGAGCTGAATATAATTTCATTTTATGTCTAAATCATCCTAGTGATTTTTCATATACATTCTATGTGTATACATAGGTAATTTCTGTGAATGATGCAAATATTCTCGCATTTCTTTTATAGGGGATGGGGAAGGAGAAAAATAAAATTTTAAATAATATTTACAGTTTATTCATTAAACATTCAACAAACATTTATTGAGATTCATTCAATAAATTCTGTTGAACATCTACAGTGAGCTGAATCCTGCACTATTTGTGTAGCATATTATAACTTGCAATGCAATTTCAAGTACATTCTCCTCCTTGCTATCCAAGATTGCTCTCTGAGGTAGGAAGAATAGAGATTAGTATTGCCCTCATTGCACAGATGAGAAATCTGAGGCACAAGTCATTTGAATGTTTTGCCCAAAGTAAACAACTGGTAAGCAACAGAGTGATTTTTTAAAACATTTATTTGCCCATGTTACCATTATGATTTGAAACCAATGGCTTAGGTTTTTTTTTTTTTTTTTTTCCAGAACTGATAGAAGATGTGGGGCTTGGCACGGTGGCTCACGCCTATAATCCAGCACTTTGCGGGGCCGAGGTGGGCGGATCACGAGGTCAGGAGTTCAAGACAAGCCTGACCAACATGGTGAAACCCCATCTTTACTAAAAATACAAAAATTAGCCGGGCGTGGTGGCATGTGCCTGTAATCCCAGATACTCAGGAGGCTGAGGCAGGAGAATCGCTTGAACTTGGGAGGTGGAGGTTGCAGTGAGCCGAGATCGCACCACTGTACTTCGGCCTGGGCGGCAGATTAAAAAAAAAAAAAAAAAAAAAAAGATGTGGATCTTCGGATTGAGAAACACAAGTTTCAAATGGGACAATAAAAGTAAATTCACACCTAGACATGTTGTGACTGCAGAAAACAAAGGACAAAGAGATCTTTATAAAAGCCCAAGAGAAAAGACAAATTATCCATGAAGGATTAAAATTTAGAATACTTTCCAAGAGCAACAACAGAAGCCAGAAACAATGGAAATAATATCTTCAACTTTAAAGTTTTTTTTTTTTTTTTTTTTTTTAGACGGAGTCGGGCTCTGTCCCCCAGGCTGGAGCGCAATGGCGCAATCTCGGCTCACTGCAAGCTCCGCCTCCTGGGTTCACGTCATTCCTCCCCCCCTCCTCAGCTTCCGGAGTAGGTGGGACTACAGGCGATGGCCACCACACCCGGCTAATTTTTTAGTAGAGAAGGGGTTTCACTGTGTTAGCCAGGATAGTCTCGATCTCCTGACCTCGTGATCCGCCCGCCTCGGCCTCCCAAAGTCCTGTGATTGTAGGTGTGAGCCACCACGCCCAGCCAACTTTAAACTTTTAGAACCAAATATGTACATTAAAAATTTAAATATATCTCTGTCAATATTGGAATGAATAGTAATATTTATGAATGAAATACTATGCAACCATGAGAAAGAATGAACTACATACAAAAATTTAAATGAGTCTCACAAATCGTGTTGAACACAGAGGCCAGACACAAGAATACAAAACTGTACAGTACAAAGGCCAGATATGAGAATATAAACTGAACAGTAAAAAAACAGAGAAAACTAATTCATGCTACTAGAAGTCAGAACAACAGTTATCTGCAAAGGGTCGAGGGTAGTACTTACTAGAAAGAAGCACAAAGGGGACTTCTGACATGCTAGGAATGTTCTGTTTTTTGATCTGGATGCTGATACATAAGTAATTTCAGCTTGTGAAATTTATGATAGCTGCACTTTCCTAGAGTGCTTTTTTATTTCCATAAAAAGGTTAAAGAAATCAGTTAAGGGTACCCATCAAAACAAGAATTAAAAGTATATCTTCCAAATCAGCAGAATTTAAAAAAGAGAGAGGAATAGAGAAATTTAATCTAATAGGAAAAGAAGAAAAAAGGATTTAAAAAGGTGTATTTCAAAATAGCTAAAAGAACTTAAATGTTCCCAATACATAAAAATGATAAAAGCCTGAGATGCTGGATACCCCATATACGCTAACTTAATCATTTATGCATGTAACAAAATATCACATATACCCCATAAGTATATACAAATACGTATCAATAAGAAATTGTTTAAATATGCATTTAAAAAAAAAAAGAAAAAAGAAAAAAAGGAAAAAACATGACATAAGGAAAGTACAAAATAAGGCCGGGCATGGTGGCTCATGCCTGTAATCCTAGCACTTTGGGAGGCCAAGGTGGGAGGATCACCTGAGGCCAGGAGTTCGAGATCAGCCTAGCCAACAAGGTGAAACACCATCTCTACTAAAAATACAAAAAATTAGCTGGGCATGGTGGCACATGCCTGTAGTCTCAGCTACTTGGGAGGCTGAGGCACAAGCATCACCTGCAACTGAGAGGCAGAGGTTGCGGTGGGCCAAGACTGCACCACTGCATTCCAGCCTGGGCGACAGAGTGAGACTGTCTCAAAAAAAAAGAAAGTACAAAATAAAATAACACAAATATGCAGTGACAACAATAAATATAAATGGATCAAAATGACCAGTTAAAAGTGAGAGATCAGTAAGATTTTTAAAAATCTAGTTGAATATAACACGACAGTTTTAAAAAATTATACAAGATCACAGAAAGTTTGATGGATAGGGATGGAAAAATTCTAAGCCTGGCAAACATTAAGCAAAAGAAGGCTGGTGTAGCCACATTATCATCAAACAAAAAAGATTTTAAGACAAAATTCACTACTGGAAATCATGAGGACAACTTCAAAATGATAACAGAAAAAATTCACCTGAAAGATATATAACATATCTAAGATTAAATATATCAATTAGATAGCCTCAAAATTAATACAATTAAAAGAAGAAACTGGCTGGGTGCAGTAGCTTACACTTGTAATCCCAGCACTTTGTGGGGCTGAGGTGGGCAGATTGCTTGATCCCAGCAGTTCAAGAGCAGGCTGGGAAACATTGCAAAATCCAGTCCCTACAAAAAATACCAAAATTGCCCAGGCATGGCAGTGTGTGCCTGTAGTCCCAGCTACTTGGGAGGCTGAGGTGGGAGAATCAGTTGAGCCCAGAAGATTGAGGTTGCAGTGGGCTGTGATTATACCACTGCACTCCAGCCTGGGCAAGACCCTGTCTCAAAATAAAAAACAACAAAAAAGGAGAAAATGATCAATCTACAAGCATACCAGGAGAGTTCAATATACCTTCCTTGATAACTGATAATTGAGCAAATAAAAAAACAGAAAAGTTGATCAACAAAATTAGTCAATTTGATCTAATACAATACACCCAACAATAAGAGAATATACAGTATTCTCAAGCACACTTGGACCTTCTATGAAACAACCATGTTTTACCCACAAATCAAATCTCAACAAAGACAAAATAATCTATATCATATAGAATATGTTCTCTCAACAGAGTAGAATTAAGCTAACCCCAAAACAACCATGTTTGAACAATTTTAAACACTTCTTAATAAACACTCATGGACTATACAGAAATGCATAATGGAAATGTTTAAATATTGAGAAATGACCATAATAAAAATACTGAATATCAAAAACTCAAGTCAGGCACGATGGCTGACACCTGTGATCCCAGCACTCCGGAAGGCCAAGGCGAGAGGATCACTTGAGCCCAGGAGTTCAAGGTTACAGTGAGCTATGACTGTGCCACTGCACTCCAGCCTAGGCAACAAAGCAAGATCTTGTCTCTAAAATAAATAAGTAAATAACTTCATAGGAAGCATTTAAAGTTGTATTTACACAGAAACTTCTAACCTTAATACTTTAAAAACAAAACAAAACAAAACAGGCTGGGCGTGGTGATTCATGCCTATAATTAAAGCACTTTGGGAGCCAAAGCAAGCGGATCACCCAAGGTCAAAAGTTTGAGACCAGCCTGGCCAACATGGTGAAACCCCATCTCTACTAAAAAAAAGAAAATTTCAAAAATTAGCTGGGCGTGATGGCGGGTGCCTATAGTCCCAGCTACTCGGAAGGCTGACGCAGGAGAATCGCTTGAACCCAGGAGGACGAGGCTGCAGTGAGCCAAGATCATGCCATTGCACTCCAGCCTGGGTGACAGAGGGAGACTGCAACTCAAAAAACAATAAAAAATAAAAATAAAGAAGAAAGTATTATTCACAGTGGTAAGATATGAAAACAACCAAAGTGTCTGTGGATAGAGAAATAATGTGGGTGCATGTATGTGGGGGTGTGTGTGTGTATAAAGTGGCATATTATTCAACCTTAAAAAAGGAGACCTTGCCATTTGCCATGGATGAACCCGGAGGACATTACACTAAGCAAAATAAGCCACACACAGAAAAATACTGCATGATTATACTTGTATGCGGAATCTCGGGGTGGGGGTTTGCTTGTTTGTTTTTCAGACAGGGCCTCACTCAGACTGGAGTGCAGTAGTGGGATCTCAGCTCACTACAGGCCTCAACCTCCCTGGGCTCAGGTGATTCTCTCACCTCAGCATCCTGAATAGCTGGGACTACAGGCACATGCCACCATGCCTGGCTAATTTTTGTATTTTTTTTCTTTTGTAGAGAAGAGGTTTCACCACATTGCCCAGACTGGTCTCGAACTCCTGGGCTCAAGTGACCCGCCCGCCTCAGCCTCCCAAAGTGCTGGAATTATGAGCGTGAGCGACCATGCCTAACCACAGGTGGAATCTACAAAAAAGCTGAATACACACAGAGAATAAAATAATACTTACCAGGGATCGGCAGGGTGGGGTGGTGGTGGTGGTGAGCAAAGGGAGAGATATAAGTCAAAGGATACAAAGTAGTAGATATGTAGGATGAACAAGTCTGGAGATCTAATGTACAGTATGAGGACTATAGTTAGAAATATTGTATTATACTCTGGAGTTTTTGCTAAGACAGATTTTATGTGCTTTTGCAAAGAAAAAAGGGGGTAACTATGTAAGATAATGGGTATGTTAACTTGCATGTAAGTAACCATATCACTGTATGTATATGAAAGCATCGTGTTTATAATAGAATTTTTCAAAGAAAAAAAGAAAACAGGAAAGGCCAAAAATTAATGAACTAATTGTCCAACTCAGAGGATGGAAAGAGAACAAGTACATAGGAGAAAGTAAATAACAAAGAACGGAAATCATAAAATCGCAAAAAAGACAGATCAAAAAATTAAAAACTCTTAAAATGTTTACAACTACTGTCAAGAACAATTAAGAAGAAAGTAGATGCAGATAAATAATATTAAGAAAGAAAAAATGGACATGATTATAAAAACAGTATAAATCTTAATGAGAAAAATCTAAGTAGTCTCATAATCATTAAAGAAACCAATTCTAGGATTTAAAGTCTACCTACACACACACACACACACACACACAAATGCACGCGCACACACACACACACAAATACCAGATCCATATTACTTTACAGGCAAGTTCTATCAAACACACAAGGAACTGATAATCCTGGTTTTTTACAGACCATCCCATTAGGAAAAAGAGATGCATTCCCCAACTTATACTATGAGGCTCAGATATTCTTAATACAAAAGCCAGAGAAGGATAATACTAGAAAACTATGCTCATGAAAACTAGAAAGTTACATTACAGCTAATGTCACATACCAATATAATCTAAAAAAATCCTAAATTAATACTAGCAAGCCAAATCCAACAATGTATAACACAGATTATGTATCAAGAACAAGTAGGGCTCATACCAAGAATGCAAAAGTGGTTTAACATCATAAAAACCTACTGATGTTGAGTCACATTAATAGATTAACAGAGAAAAATATGATTATCTCAGTAAATGCAGTAAGAACATTTGATTAAAGTTTAATATCCATATGAAACAAACTCCTAGCAAAATAGGGATAAAAGATATTTGCTTAAAAGAGAATACCAACAGCAAAGCAAACATAATGTTTTTCTGTTTAAAAATTTTTTAATTTTTGTGGGTACACAGTATACATATTTATGGGTTACATGAGATACTTTGATATATGCATGCAATAATAATCACATCATAGAAAATAGAATATCCATCCCCTCAAGTATTTATCCTTTGTGTAACAGACAATTCAATTATACGCTTTTAGTTAATTTTAAATGTACAATTAAATTATCACTGACTTTATTCACCCTGTTGTGCTATTAATTACTAGGTCTTCTTCATTCTTTCTAACTGTATATAATTTTTGTATCCATTAACAACCCCCAACTCCTTCCCACCCCTCCACTACCATTCCCAGCCTCTGATAACCGTCCTTCTACTCTCTATCTCCGTGAGTTCAAATGTTTTGATTTTTAGATCCACAGAATTGTTTTGATTTTTAGCTCTCACTTAAAGAACAAGTAAAGTTTGTCTTTCTGTGCCTCATTTCACTTAACGGAATGACCTCCAGTTCCATCCATGTTGTTGCAAATGACAGGATCTCATTCTTTTTTTATGGTTACATAGTATGCCATTATGTATATGTACCACATTTTCTTTATCCAGTCATCTGTTGATGGAAACTTAGGTTACTTCCAAATCTTGGCTATTGTGAACAGTGCTGCAACAAACACGAGAATACAGAAATTTCTTCAGTATACTGATTTCCTTTCTTTTGGGTATATACCCAGCAGTAAGATTGCTGGATCATATAGTAGCTCTATTCTTAGTTTTTTGAGGAACCTCCAAACTGTTCTCCACAGTGGCTGTACTAATTTACATTTCCAACAACAGTGTACATGGGTTTCCTTTTCTCTACATCTCGCCAGTATTTGTTATTGACTGACTTTTGGATAAAAGTCATTTTAACTGGGGTGAGATGATATCTCATTATAGTTGTGATTTGCATTTCTCTGATGATCAATGATGCCAGGCACGTTTTTATGTGTGTGTTTGCCATTTGTATGTCTTATTTCGAGAAATGTCTATTCAAATATTTTGCCCATTTTTAAATCAGATTATTAGATTTTTTTTCCTAGAGTTGTTTGAGCTCCTTACATATACAGTCTGGTTATTAATCCTTTATCAGATGAGTAGTTTGTAAATATTCTCTCCCATTCTGTGGGTTGTTTTTTCACTTTGTTGATTTTTTCCTTCACTGTGCAGAAGCTTTTTAACTTGATGTGATCTCACTTGTTAAAAAGTGAGATCTTTTAACAAGATCTCACTTGTTAAAAAGATCTCTCACTTGATGAGATCTCAAACAAAAAATCTCCATTTTTGCTTTGGTTGTGTGTGCTTGTGCGGTACTACTCAAGAAATCCTTGCCCACTACAATGTACTGGAGAGTTTCCCCAATGGTTTCTTGTAATAGTTTGATAGTTTGAGGTCTTAGATTTAAGTCTTTAATCCATTTTGATTTTTGTATATGACGAGAGACAGAAATCAAGTTTCATTCTTCTGCATATGGATATCCAGTTTTCTCAGCAACATTTATTGAAGAGATTGTCCTTTCCCCAATGTATGTTCTGGCACCTTTGTCAAAAAAAGAGTTCACTGTAGGTGTATGAATTTGTTTATGGGTTCTCTATTCAGTTCCACTGGTTTTTGATGTGGTTCGGCTGTGTCCTCACCCAAATCTCATCTTAAATTGTAGTTTCCATAATTCCACGTGTCGTAGGAGGGACCAGGTAGAGATAATTGAATCATGGGGTGGTTTCCCCCATCCTGTTCTTGTGACAGTGAGTTCTCAAGAGATCTGATGGTTTTATAAGCAGCTTCCCCCTTCGCTGGGCACTCATTCTCTCTCGCCCTCATGTGAATAGGTGCCTTCCACCATGATTGTAAGTTTCCTGAGGCCTCACCAGCCATGCAGAACTGTGAGTCAATTAAACTTCTTTCCTTTGTAAATTACTCAGTCTCAGGTACGTTTTTATTAGCAGTGTTTGAGAACAAACTAATACAGTAAATACTAACACACTACTGGAAGAGTGGTGTGCTGCTGTAAGGATACCTGAAAATGTGGAAGCAACTTTGGAACTGGGTAACACGCAGAGGCTAGAACAGTTCAGAGGACTCAGAAGAAGACAGGAAAATGTGGGAAAGCTTGGAACTTCCTAGAGACTTGGAGGGCTCAGAAGACAGGAAGATGTGGGAAAGTTAGGAACTTCCTAGAGACTTGTTGAATGGCTTTGATCAAAATGCTGACAGTGATATAAACGATGAACTACAGGCTGAGGTAGTCTCAGATGGAGATAAGGAATTTGTTGGGAACTGGAGCAAAGGTGACTCTTGTTGTGCTTTAGCAAAGAGACTGGTGGGTTTTTGCCCATGTTCTAGAGATCTGTGGAACTTTGAACTTGAGAGAGATGATTTGGGGTATCTGGCAGAATAAATTTCTAAGCAACAAAGCATTCAAGAGGAAGGAGAGCATAAAAGTTTGAAAAATGTGGCCAGGCACGCTGGCTTACCCCTATAATTCCAGCACTTTGGGAGGCTGAGTTGGATGGATCACGAGGTCAGGAGATCAAGACCATCCTGACCAACATGGTGAAATCCCATCTCGACTAAAAATACAAAAATTAGCTGGGTGTGGTGGCACATGCCTGTAATCCCAACCATTCAGGAGGCTGGGGCAGGAGAATCACTTGAACCAGGAAGTCAGAGGTTGCAGTGAGCTGAGATCATGCCACTGCACTCCAGCTTGGCAACAGAATGAGACTCCGTCTCAAAAAAAAAAATAAAAGTTGGAAAAATTGCAGCCTGACAATGCAAAAGAAAAGAAAAACCCATTTTTTAGAGATAAATTCAAGCTGCCTGCAGAAATCTGCATAATTTAACAAGGAGCTGAATGTTAATCACCAAGACAATGGGGCAAATGTTATGTCAGACACCTTCTACCAGTCCCTTCGATCACAGGCCTGGAGGCCTAGGAGGGAAAAATGGTTTCTTGGGCCAGATGCAGGGCCCCCCACTGCTGTGTACAGCCTTGGGACTGCATGCCAGCTGCTCCAGCCACGGCTAAAAGGGGCCAAGGTACAGTTCAGGACATTGCTTCAGAGGGTACAAGCCCCCCAGCCTTGGCAGCTTCCACATGGTGTTGGTCCTGCGGGTGCGCAAAAGACAAGAATCAAAGTTTGGGAACCTCCGCCTAGATTTCAGAGGATGTATGGAAACACCTGCATGTCTAGGCAGAAGTCTGCTGCATGGAGAACATCTGCTAAGGCAGTGCAGAAGAGAAATGTGAAGTTGGAACCCCCACACAGAGTCCCCACTGGGGCACTGCCTAGTGGAGCTGTGAGAAGAGGGCAACCATCCTCCAACCCAGAACTTGGTAGGTCTATCAACAGCTTGCACTGTGTGCCAGGAAAAGCCGTAGACACTCATTGCTAGCCTGTGAAAGCAGCCAGGAGGGGCACTGTAGCCTACAAAGTCGCAGGGGCAGAGCTGCCCAAGGCCATGGGAGCCCACCTCTTGCACCAGCATGACCTGGATGTGAGACATGGAGTCAAAGAAGATCATTTTGGAACTTTAAGGTTTAATGACTGCCCTACTGGATTTTAGACTTGCATGGAGCCTGTAGCCCCTTTGTTTTGGCCAATGTCTCCCATTTGGAATGGTTGTATTTACCCAATGTCTATACCCCCATTGTTTCTAGGATGCAACTAACTTGTTTTTGATTTTACCGGTTAGGTAGAAGGGATTTGCCTTGTCTCATATGAGACTATGGACTTTAACTTTTGAGTTAATGCTGGAATGAGTTAAGACTTTGGGAGACTGCTGGAAGGGCATGATCATGTTTTGAATTATGAGGACACGAGATTTGGGAGGGGCCAGGGGTGGAATGATATGGTTTGGCTGTGTCCCCACCCAAATCTCATCCTGAATTATAGTTCCCCACCTCTCATGGGGGAGGTGGAGATAACTGAATCATGAGGGCGGTTTTCCCCATCCTGTTTTTTTGATAGTGAGTTAGTTCTCAAGAGATCTGATGGTTTTATAAGGGGCTAATCCCTTCAGTGGGCACTTATTCTCTCTCCTGCCCCCCTGAAGAGGTGCCTTCTGCCATGATTGTAAGTTCCTGAGGCCTCCCTAGCCATGCAGAACTGCAAGTCAATTAAACCTCTTTCCTTTTTAATTTTTTTTTTTCTTTTTTTTGTGAGAGTCTTCCTTTGTCACTCAGGCTGGAGTGCAGTGGCACAATCTTAGCTCAATGCAACCTCCGCCTCCTGGGTTCAAGCAATTCTCCTGCCTCAGCCTCCCAAGTAGCTGGGATGACAGGCATGCGCCACCATGCCCGGCTAACTTTTGTATTTTTAGTAGAGACAGGGTTTTGCCACATTAGCCAGGCTGGTCTCAAACCCCTGACCTCAAGTGATCCACCCACCTTGACCTACCAAAGTGCTGGGATTACAGACATGAGCCACCGTGCCTGGCCTAAACCTTTTTCCTTTATAAATTACCCAGTCTCGGGTATTTCTTCATAGCAGCGTGAGAACGGACTAACACGGTCTACGTATCTGTTTTTATGCCCATACCATGCTGCTTTGGTTACTATAGCTCTGTGGTATAATTTGAAGTCAGGTAATATGATTTCTCCACAAACATAATTCTTAACATTAACATATAAGAAGTGTTTCCTATAAAGTCAGGAATAAAACAAAGATGCCTATTATCACCAGTCACATTTATTCAAATTATACTAAAGTTCCTAGCCAATCCAATGAAAGTGGGGGGGAGAGAAGGGAGGACAACAGGACAGGAGGGGAGAAGAATGGAAAGGGACATATGTGCAACACAACACATGTACAAGAATGCTTATACTAGCATTTTTTTTTTTTAGCTCAAAACTGGAAGCAACCCAAAAGTCTGTCAACTGTGGAATGGATATTAAATTGTGGTATATACTTTCAGTAGAATATCATTAAAAAAATAAAAATGCACAAACAACCATTATGTGCACAACATAGACATATGTCACAAATAGATTACTACCAATAGAAGTCAGAAACAAAATCCATACTGACTTAACAAAGGACAAAACTAATCTGTGGTGTTAAAGTCAATGTAGTGGGTTATGTATCCTTACAGTGGGAGAGTAACAACTCAAAGGGACATGTGGTAAGTTTCCAAAATACAAGTGACAATCTATTTATTGATTTGGGTGATGACTACATGATTGTTTTCACTTTGCGAAAATTCACTGAAGCACAAACTTATGATTTATGTACACATTTTTCTTTATATATAACTCAAAACACTAACATATATAAAAGTGACCCCCCAAAAAAAAAAGATAGGATTCCCCCAGCAATAAACCTGATTAAAGAACTACACAAGATTTTTTTTTGTTTTTTGTTTTTTTTGAGACAGGGTCTCATTCTGTCCCCCAAGCTGGAGTGGCAGCAGCATGATCATGGCTCACTGCAGCCTTGACCTACTGGGCTCAAGCAATGCTCCCACTTCAGCCTCCCGAGTAGCTGGGACCACAGGGATGCACCACCACATCTGGCTAATTTTTGTAGAGACAGGGTTTCCCCATGCTGCCCAGGCTGGTCGGAACTCCTGAGCTCAAGTAATCCAACCCCCTTGGCCTCCCAAAGTGCTGGGATTATAGGTGTGGGCCACCATTCCTAGCCTTGTGCAAGATCTGTCTGGAGAAAACTTGACACTATGATCATAAATTTCATATAGAAGAGGAGAAAGTCAAGAAGAAAAAGCATATGTGTGGTGAGGGGAAAGATTTGTATCACTAAATTGAACTTTATGACAGTAAGTCAGGCAGTATGAAATTTATTGCAGGGAGAGATAAGCAGTTCAATAAAATCAAGAGCTCAGAAACAATACCATATATATAAAGAAACTCACACAACGGGGGGACATTACAAATCTGGGAGTAAAGAGTAGGCTAATCAATAAATGATTTTAATACAACTTGTTATCCACCTGAAAAGGAAACTTCAAAAATTACCTCACATTATATTCAGAAATAAATTACCTTGCAACAGAGGGGTATTTCTTAAAGAAGACACAATTAATAAAGGACTGAAAAATATGACATTAAAACCCATTTCAACAAAAACATCATAAACAAAGTAAAAAGCAAAGAAGATACTTGTAACACATATTATTGACAAAGAATGAACATCCCTAATATAAAAGAAAGAATCGAATAAATCTAAAAGAAAAAGTCAACCAACCAACTTCTGCAGCCTCTAACGCCTCACCTCAAGCGATCCTTCCACCGCAGCCTCCTGAGTAGCTGGGACTACAGGTACAGGCCACCAGGCCCAGCTTTTTTTTTTTTTTTTTTTTTAAGAGGCAAGGTCTCATTATGTTGCCCAGACTAATCTCAAACTCCTGGCCTCAAGCAATTCCCACGCCTCAGCCTCCTGAGTAGCTGGGATTACAGGTGTGAGCCACAGCACTTAGCTTAACCAACTTTTATAGAGGCAAGCAAAGAAGACAAAACTGAATAGCCCACAAAATATGAAAAAATGCTGCTTATGCACTGTAGTCACTGTCTAGTGTACTAGAAGACTGCAATACTGTAGGCATCAAGAACTAAAGTTTCTGGTTCTGCCATTAATTATATAGGACCATTGGCAAATTTCTCACTAATTATCTCAGTTTCTTCGTTTATAAAATGGTGAGATCTGGATTAACTAGATAATTATAAGGATTTCTTCAATGGAAAATTACTTCTTCAATGGATAATTATAAGGATAAAATTAGTAAATGTATGGAAACTTTAAAAAATATAATGTAACATACAGATCAAAGGTTATTACTATTAACAGAATATAAGTCTTCTAAGCATTACCGTTCTTTCAGCAATTTGTTAATTTTCCTATTACAGAAAGGGGAAGATCTGCATGAAATCAGAAAAGAAGAGTCAGTGGGAAAATATTCAGCAGCATATATCTAGCGCCATTCTTGGGGGAGGACTCCCTAATCCACCACTGCAAATTGCTGGTGTGACTGACAATTTTCTATCACTCATTCTTTCATTCAACAAAATTTGTCAAAAATACTATATCCAGGCCCTGTTAGGTGCTACATAAGAACAATATAGAACCTACCTTCATCAGGTCCAGCATAGAAGGCAGAAAAATGATAATCAATCTTACATTTAATTAATTAATCACTGCTGTTTTAAGTGCATCAGAGGTAAAATAACAGAATGCACGAGTGCAGTTAACAGGGGACTTGACCTAGTCTTAGAGGTCAGGGAAGGCTTCCCAGAGGAAGTAGCATTTAAGCTGAGACCTGCAGTACATCAAAGTCTCATTCTTGGATGACACAAGCCATTAAGATCATCCATCTAAATCCATGACTCTAATACCCACTTCACCCAACAACCTTCTGGTCTTAATTATACTTCCAACATGTATCTTCCTATATGGAGACAATATATTGATCCCTGCTACAAGCATTCTGGCTCGCTTGGCACTTATACCTCTAACTCTAAATCTAAAAGAAAGAAATTAGGCATTTTCTGAGCTACTAAGAAAACAAATGAGGCAGCATGGTAATAAGAAAACAGGCACTGGGTTGTAACACCATCTCTGCCACTGTAACCTTTTAAGTTAATCAAATGAAATAGCTGAGGCCCCATTTCCTCATGTTAGCAAGGGGAGAAATTCAGTACATCTGAGATACCTGCCAGCTATAATTCAAGGGCCAAATTTAAGAAAGGGGTGAAGTAGGAGAGAACATCACATGTCTCTACCTTTGGCTTTCTTGGTAGCGAAATGGCGGACTGGTACAGCTGAATAGGCCACGTACTGCCTATGGCCATGCTGTCTTTCATGCACTGTCTTCAGTGTAACTTCTGAAACGGGTTTGATAGAGGCTGCAAGATAATTGCGAAAGGAAGGGTGGAACATGCGGAAGCACTTTAATCCCAAGGCCATGACTGAAGACGATCCTTGGAAACATCCACTAAAAAGAATAAGACAAAAAGCAGATCTAAGTAAAAGAGACCGTATTGCAACTTCAGATAATTCGTACTAATTATCAAGCAATTCCTATAAACTGAGCTAAGTACTAGACAATTTAAATACATTATCTCTAATCCTTTTCCCAACTGCCCTAGAAGAAAGTATTATTTGCCTCATTTTACAGAATGAAGAAACTAAGGCTTACAGAGATTTAAGTAACTTCCCCACTTTGGACTCCAAACCCCAAGTTCTTTCCACTGCACCAAAATGCCCATTAAGCAAATATGCAGCAGACTAAAATTTTAATGATTCTAATTAAACCCTTATATGAGAAAAGCACAAAATCTTGATAAAGTTTAAAGAGAGAAGGCAGAGCACTAGAAGAGGACTTTAAATAAGAAAACCATCTCAACAGGCATAAAATGACTGGAAAAATTCACACGACAGCATTTAATTAAAATTTTCTTTGGTTCCTTACGCACTGATTACCAATTAGGATGCCCTTTAATGTGAGTCTAAAGCATGATTGAGGTTTGAGGTCTTCCATGGTATAAAACTAGAGCTCTGGAAAATGCCACTCTCTACTGTGTTAACACAAGTTACGCATTCTACATCTGAGGTCTTTGACCATGGAAAGATGCCATTGCCTACAACTACCTCAGGATATAACACAGCCCTAGCTAACTGACAAATATATCATTAATAGCTTCTGCCAGTAATGTTGCTATGGCTCAGCTAAAAATTAAGAACAATTAGTATCAAATATCTGGAAGCTGCTTCCTTTGAGTAACAGTCCCACATCTTATGTTTTTTAAAAAATCCCACCCTAAAATTTTGATCCAACATAATGGAATGAATAACATGGGCTTTGCTGTCAGGAAGACCTGGAAGCCAATCCTAGCTCCATTACTGACTAAATACTCCTGAATATTTCTGCTCGTTGATTTCTTCAACTGTAAAATGGGAATAATTGTACTCATTTCTTAGGGTTGGGAATAATTAATGAGGTTATGCAAGTAAAGCCCTTGACACAGTACCTAGCAAACAGCAGAAGCCCCCCAAAATAATACCTGTTGAAAGCTATCACCTTTTCTTTCAAACTTTTTAAAAAATATTATCTTTATTATCTTTTGAGACTGAGTCTCACTCTGTTGCCCACGATGGAGTGCAGTGGCGCAATCTTGGCTCCCAGCAACCTCCACCTCCTGGGTTCAAGCAATTCTCATGCCTCAGCCTCCCAAGTAGCTGGGATTACAGGCACACACCACCATACCCAGCTAATTTTTTTGTATTTTTAGTAGAGACGGGGTTTCACCATGTTACCCAGGCTGGTCGTGAACTCCTGAGCTCAGGAAATCCACCCGCCTTGGCCTCCCAAAGTGCTAGGATTACAGGCGTAAGCCACTATGCCGGGCCTCAAAAACTATTATGTCAGGGTCAGACACAATAAAGAAACCTTGTATGTTAATAATGATGTACAAAATAGCCTACAATTAGACCTGGATGTAAATTTCAACTTTAGGCAATTTACTCTTCTGAACATCACTTTCCTCATCAATGATAAAAATAACTTTGAACTTAAAATAAAATGAAATAATGAATACATGTAAACAACTAACATAGTGCCAGGAATATAGCAGCTTAATAAATGATGGCTATTATTTTTAAAGCAAATGAGTAGCACAAAGACAAATAACTTCTCTTGATGGAATTTTTAATAGTAAGGGATACTAGAAGTTAGTGATCAGTGTATGAAGTCTATAAAAACAGATTTGATGAAAAAAGGAATATTTTTCTTCTTTATTAGTATCAATAGCTACTATTAATTGAGGTCAAGTTTGGACTGTTTGCTTTACCCATATTATTTCATTTAATTCTCTCAATAATGCCACAAAGAACATATAATAATCCCCATTTTACAGACGTTGAAACTGAGGTTCAGAGAGATTAAGTCACTGTCCAAGGACATGGAGCTAATAGCCAAGCTCTATTTTAGCAGAACTGTTCACAGAGGTTTGGCTCAGAGTGAAGTTTCTATATCTAGGTTTTTCCCTAATAAAACCAATGCCTAATTCATACTTACAACCAAATATGGCTGTAGAATAATGAGTAGTTTTTTATTTTAGTCTACAGGATCTCAATCTGGCTGCTCCATTTAAGATAGGTTTCCTGGTGTTCCTGTTGCAGGTCATAATACCAACTCACAAAGCAACAGGAAATCAAAATGGGTTAGAAATAAACAACCTTTGACAGAAAACGCAGCACCCAAAAGCAGACCCAGTACACGTGAACCGGAAGACAACTCTATAAATAAACCACATTGCTGAAACGCGTAAGGCGTAGATTTTAATTGCGCAGAAGTCAGAAAATTTCAAAGTGGAAGTTCAATAAAGGCAGTCCTTTAGGTCCTTTACCTTAAGGGTGTACAAATTAACATTCTGTTCAGCACAGATAAAAGAATTAAAGTTGAAGAAAAATTTGTTGAGATCCCAAGTATTCGCCAACAAAATTAAGCTATACATAGAAGCAATGTGGGGAAGTGTCTGAGCTCTGGATGCAGTCTGGAACCGGAATCTCAACTCCTCCACTTACTAGCTGTGTGACCTTGGGGAGGTCATTTAGCCTCTCTGAGCTACAGCTTCCACATCATCATCATAGTGATATTAATGAGGCTTTAAAAAGATAACAATAATGACAACAATACCTAACATTTATATAACAATGACTACGTGACAGAAACTATTCTAAGTGGCTTACACACGTTAACTCATTTGAGCCTCATGATAACCCTGAAGTACTATGATTATTCCCACTTTACAGATAAGAAAACAGAAGCAAAAATCTGCCTAAGATTTGAATTCAGGCAATCCAGCTCCAGAGTCTATGTTGTTAACTGCTATACTATGCATATAAAACACTCAGCATGGCTGGGAACAGTGGTGGGTGCCCATAGTCCGAGTTATTTGGGATGCTAAGGAAGGAGGATCACTTGAGACCAGGAGTCCAAGGCCAGCCTTGGCAACATAGTGAGACCTAATCCCTTAAAAACAGCAACAAGCCGGGCGCGGTGGCTCACACCTGTAATCCCAGCACTTTGGGAGGCCGAGGTGGGCAGATCACGAGGTCAGGGGATCAAGACCATCCTGGCTGACACAGTGAAACCCTGTCTCTACTAAAAATACAAAAAAAAATACAAAAAAAAAAATTAGCCAGGCATGGTGACGGGTGCCTGTAGTCCCAGCTACTTGGAGGGCTGAGGCAGGAGAATGGCGTGAACCCGGGAGGTGGAGCTTGCAGTGAGCCGAGACCGTGCCACTGCACTCCAGCCTGGGTGACAGAGCAAGACTCCGTCTCAGAAAACAAAAAACAAACAAAAAACACCAGCAACAAAACACATACACACAGTACAATGCCTGGCATCCGGTAGGTACACAATAAATTGTAGCTATTATAACAGTATTCCGACTATTAATTTTTTTTTTTTTTTTTTTTTGAGACAGAGCCTCGCGCTCTGTCACCCAGGCTGGACAGCAGTGGTGCGATCTCTGCTCACTGCAACCTATGCCTTGCGGGTTCAGGCAATTCTCCTGCCTCAACCTCCTGAGTAGGTAGGACTACAGGCACCCGCCACCACGTCCAGTTAACTTTTGTATTTTTTAAGTAGAGATGCGGTTTCACCTTTTGGCCAGGCTGGTCTCGAACTTCCAACCTCAGGTGATCTGCCCGCCTCGGCCTCTAAAAGTGCTGGGATTATAGGCATGAGTCACCGCGCCTGGCCTGAATTTTTTTTTTTTTTTTTTTTTTTTTTTTTTTTTTGAGACACAGCCTCACTCTGTCGCCCAGGCTGGAGTGCAGTGGTGTGATCTCGGCTCACTGCCACCTCTGCCTCCAGGGTTCAAGCGATTCTCCTGACTCAGCCTCCCAAGCAGCTGGGATTACAGCCGCCTGCCACAACACCCAGCTAATTTTTGTATTTTTAGTGGAGACGGGGTTTCACCATGTTAGCCAGGATGGTCTCAATCCCCTGACCTCGTGATCCACCTGCCTGGGCCTCCCAATGTGCTGAGATTACAGACTGAAACATTTCTGTTAACTACTTGAAGCACGCATTCTTTTTCCAAAGTTGAGGATCTCAAAAGATTTCCCTGTTCTTCACAGAAGGTTCATTTTAATTTTGGCTAGATGACCAACCCAAAGTCCTGGCTTATCCAGTCCCAGCAACTCCTTTCAATCCAGCTGTATACTAGCTTATAACATAAGCACTTTTATGAGTGTGCATATACACAGGCCCTTGTATATAAAATACTTTCACATGTATCATCTTATTTGGTTCTCATAATAACTAAACAGTGTTAATCACCACCGGTATTTTACAAAATAAGAAAAGTGATCTTTCACTTCTCCAGTGCTCCCCCTGCTCCAGAGTCTTCAAACATGCCATTGAATCTCCTTGACGATCTTCCCTCACTTCTTTAACTGTTTGTCTCCGCTTTTATTTCAGATTTCAGCTTAACCATCACTTCCTCAGAGGACGGCTTCCTTGGCCATCTCCTACGGCCCAACTAGGTCAAGTGTCCTGTAGTCTGCTTTCACAACACCCTTAACTTCATCATAGCACTTAATTTTTAACCAAAAGCCAATATTTATGTAATTATTTGATTAATTCCCTCCATATGACTATAAGCACTACAAGGACTAATCTATGATTTTCTTGTTCACTGCTGTATCCCCAGTACCTAGTACACTGCCAGAACACAGAAGACACTGTGAATGTGATGAATACATCAGTGAAAGTCCAGAAAGATTAATTCCTTGTCTAGGGTCAACCAGAATAGGATTGGAATCTACCCTTACTATGGTAGGTTCTGGGCTTCCCAGCGTTGCCTTCACTGTCTCTTGGTTTGCCACACTTTTGCTTAGAGATAGTAGAGCATGTTCTTCTCTAAATGCAGTGCCAGGTAAACAAAGGTACTTGTAGTACCTGACTATACACAGAATCATCATGCACCTGGCACGGCCAAAGAAAGAATGAGACAGGTGCAGAAAGGGCTTTTGCCTAAGAGTTAAGACATCTGGATTCCAATATGCCTACCTTATCACTCCCTGCCATCTGTCATTTAGATTCATAATCACAAGTATTCAAAAAGCATTTGCGGCAGCTCTACCAGTGACTTGTGACTTGTACCAAGTGATTTCTCCTAGATTTTGTTTCAACCATAAAATGAAGGGGTCAGATCAGGTTTTCATTCTTTCCAACTATAAAGCTTTCCAAAATTGGGGGAAATGCAATCGTGTGGTTTGAAACAAAAAAAGGCACTAAACTTAGAGAAAACTCTGAAAGAAGTCTTGGTTCCAGCACTTCCTAGACACGTGACCTTAAATCGGTCAAACTCTCAGGACCTCCGTCTCATCTGTAAAACGTAAATAACAATACTATTTGTCAGGGTTATGTAAATGGAGAAGGGCTACTGAAATGACAGTTGCTTTGCCACTGGGTGGCACAGAGTAGTAGTTAAAAGTTCAGGCTTAAGAGTCGGATAGACCTAGGTCTGAATTTAAGCGCCCTCACTTTCTGACCGCGTGACCCTGCTAAAATTACCTATTTGAGCTTCCATTTCTTCATTATGGGAGGTAATAATATCTACTCCCACGGGATTGTCCTGAACCTCAAACGTTCCCGTCAAGTGTGAGGCTACTCTTTAGTAAGTTCCTCCAGCAGCCCCTAAATTCCTAGCTGGTAAAAGGAACCCCGCCCCCACCCCATGAGACTCGCTCCGATGCTACAGGTCCCGCCCTCAACCTTAAAGGTCAAGCTGGACTCGAACGGGTCGGGCACGGTAGTCTGGTCCCCTGAGGTCCCCCAGAGGTCCCTGAGTAAGGGTCTCTGGCACTCAGACCACACGCGCACCTCGAGGCCCTGTCAAGGACACTCACCAGCTATCGCCCAGGTTACTAAGGAAAGACTCGTGCGACGGCGGCGACCGCAGCTGCGCGGGCGTCGTGACGTCACGAGGCGAGGAGGCGGCGCAGGCGTAACGCGTCACGGGCGGCCTGGCAGCTGGCGGCATTGAGGCAGACGCGGCTAGAGGTCCGTCTGACCGCGGCGTCGGGACTTGGTTTCCGGGCATGAGCTGAGAGCACCACGCCGAGGCCACGAGGTGAGTTCGGCCGCGACATGTCCCTGCACCTCAGCGCTGGGCCCGCGAAGAGGTCTTACAGGAGGCCGCCCTCCCGGGACTGCATCTCAGGCCCCGCCCCGGATTGTCCTGTCGCTGGCCCGGAAATAACAATCCGAGCAATGACCCCTCGCCTGTGTGAATTCGCAGCCAGAAATCGGGAAGCCAGGGTTCCAGGCTTGGCCAACCGCTTGCTTTTAGAATCAAGTGTCTCCTCTTCTCTGGATTGCACTTTCCCCAGATGACTATCTCTGGCTTCCAGGGTTGTTTGCAGCTCAGCTGGAAGGATGAATGTAACCGCGTTTTGTGAACTCTGGTAGTCTAAAGGCTTGTTGCTATTGCAAAAGCAAAGCATTTTGGTAGTCCCATGCCGTCTTGATCTTTTATTACCCTTTACCTTTCCTCAAAAAGCCATATACTGAGCTGTCACCAAAATTGTCTTATTTAAGACTCACAACGACCTCATGAGACAGAAATAATTTTACCCATTCTAGGAAGGAAAAAGAAACTAAGGCTCCGAGTGGAGAAATGACTTGCTTCATTTAGTAAATATTGAGCACCAGCCGTGAGCCAGGCAGTGTACTTAAGTGTGGAAATAGAACCATGATCAAGATTGGCAAGGTCCTGTCCTGTGGGAGCTTATGTTCTAGTGAAGGAAACAGAAAGGGAAACGTTAAATAATATATTGAGTTAGCATTATATAGGAGGAAAAATGTGGAAAGGTGGCTATGATATAGAATAACAAGGGACTCTGTTAAGGAAGGCTTTTCTATGGAGAGGATACTTAAAGATCATGTGACTTGCTAAAGGCACAGTTACTAGGTGCAAAAGTCAGAATTTGAATCCAGACCCACATATTCTGCACTCTTAGCAGTAAAACATGGTACCTTTTTGTAGTAATAAGTATTAATAGCTATTGGTATTATTGCTAATTTTAGACATGAGAAAATCAGAATGTCCTGTCATTCAAGTCTCAAATGTCGTCTCCTTTAGAGAAGCCTTCCCTCCACTCAATCTGAAGTCGTCCAGTGCCTGTCACATCACCCTGCTTAATTGTGTTTGTGGCGTGTATCACTAATTATATCTTCTTTATTTATTTTGCTTTTGTTTTGTCCTGCTCTCCTTCCAAACATAGGCATCCAGAGGATAAGGACCTTGCTTGTTCACTGCTCTGACTCCAGTAACTAGATAAGTCCTAGATAATAGAAACAGTGAATTTATTTTTTTGAATGAATGATTTGTTTAAAAAGTAGGGAAAAAGGAAAGCAGAGAGAAGACAAAATGTGTCTCCCCTGGGATTAAATTTATATCTATTTTGCCTTTCTCCCAGGAGGTTAGAACAAGAGCTGTGTCTTTTTCATTTCTCTATTTCAGTACATAGCCCAGAGTTTAACAGTTCCTAGTTGCTTGGCTTACATTGCTGAACAGATTAAAGATGTGAATGGGAAAGGAAGAACAATACCTCATGTGCAGGGTATTCAATAAACAATTAACTAGGGACTGCTGTGCTAGACTTTATAGGGTGTGCTGAGATGAATAAGAGGTAATGGCAGTTGTTGCGACTGACCTCACGGTTCCTGTAGTGCTGACCTCCGAGGCACTTCTGGGTATAGGACACGTGTTCTCTAGCAGGGATTTCTGAATTTTGGCACAGCCTGCTCTCTTACCAGCCCCTAAAGCTTTATTTTACATCTGTCATCTCATTTTTGGTCCTTGAAGCCTTAAGTTTTAAACAGGGCAAAATTTATTAAAGATGGGGAAACTGAAGCTCAGAGAGAAGTAACTTCCAGTGGAAATACCACAATTTGTGCTGGGCATGGTGGCTCACACCTGTAATCCCGGCACTTTGAGAGGCCGATGTGGGCGGATCACTTGGGGTCAGGACTTCAAGACCAGCCTGGCCAACATGGTGAAACCCTGTCTCTACAAGAAAATACAAAAATTAGCCAGGCTTGGTGGTATGCGCCTGTGATCCCAGCTACTCAGGAGGCTAAGGCACGGGAATCGCTTTAACCCGGGAAGTGAAAGCTGCAGTGAGCCGAAATGTGCCACCACCCACGAGCCTGGACAACAGAGGAGAGTCTGTCTCAAAAGAAAGAAAGAAATGCCACAATTTGAAACAATGTCTTCTGACGCCAAGCTTTCTGCTCTTTCTACTGCTGTCTCCATCATAATCCTGTGTTCTCCTTGACTGTGAGATGAGACATTTCAGGAACTAAGACTAGTAATAATTTAAGCTAACATTAATTGAGTGCTTCCTAGGTGCCATGCACGGTTCTAAATGCTTTAGGTATATTAACTCAGTGAATCTGCACCCTAATTTCATGAGGCATTATTCCCGTTTTACAGATGAGGGAACTGAGGCCAACAGTGGTTAAGTAACTTGCACAGAGCTACATAGCTAGCAAATGGTGGAACTTGACTAACTAAGGAGGAAATTAGTCTCTTCTTCCTGGTCTGTCCCAAAAGAATAAACATGATAATAGCTAGTATTTATTGATTACTTACTGTTGTTAGATACAGTATTTAGTGATTTTTTACTGTCTTTAATCTTCACAACAACTCTATAAAATAAGCACTGTTCTCTCTTTAGATAATGAGGAAACTGAGGCCTAGAAAGTTCAGGTAATTCATCAAGTCACACAACCTGCTTTCAAACCCAGTTCTGTCTATGCACAGATTTCTTATATGGCCTCTTCTCTTTGCTATATTGTCTCTTCCTTGAGGAAAAGGGATGGAGTGCTGCTCTTCCCTGCCCATCCCTTTTAATGCCATTAAGACTCTTCCTGGTGGTTTCCAAGGCTTATTTTGGGTGACAGTTGTTGAACTAAAGTATCATGTAGTAATAGAGACTTTGGCCTCCTGCCCAGTCAGCCTCTGGCTACAGAGGAGGAAAACTTTAGTTTCTCCACACAGAACCACGCCCCTTTCACCTTAAATGGCAGCTTATGTGCTCTGGCTGCCAGAGCAGTTGTCCCAAGGGAACTGGTTCTGTAGCCCTGGTTGTGGAATCACTGAGGCCTTTGAAGGACTGCCCAGAGGGCATGCCCTCCTTGAGTAAATGTTTGTTGAGTTGAATTTGAAGTCTTGTGTTCACACTTTGTTACTCCCCTCCTGCCTGAATGTTCACATTTCTTTTAGTATTTCGTAGACATTGATGGAAGCAGAAACCAAAACTCTTCCCCTGGAGAATGCATCCATCCTTTCAGAGGGCTCTCTGCAGGAAGGACACCGATTATGGATTGGCAACCTGGACCCCAAAATTACCGAGTGAGTCTAAATTACCTTAGTTCTTTACCTACAATATCGGAATGTTTTGTGGTGGTGATGTCAAGAAGAATTTTCAAGTGGTGTGGGATATAGTTTGACCCCTTTACTTACATCTTATCTTTGAAGAGATAAGATGTTGTTGTTAGCCTGTTATCTTGTCACTTTTTTTACATTTGGACTCTGCTACTGCAAGGACACAGACTTGGGTATCCTTTAATCCATATACCTATCTGCCAAAGACGTTCTCCCATTTCCAACTATTTGAATCCTTGTACCTAGTAGCTCTAGGGAATTATTCTCTAGAATCAGCCTTGGGAATACATTTGTACCCAGAATGAAGGAACAAGCAGAAGTCTCAGTACCTTTGCAAACAGGCAGAGGAGACCCCTTGACTGTAGTTCATGTTAAGCAGCCATAGAACTATAGAAGGTCAGAGTTGTAAGGAACCTTAGAAATCATCCATGTCCCTTTGGTTTTCATTCATTCATTAAATGATTTGAGTGCCAAGTGCCATGCTAAGCAGCTTTCAGACTTCTTAAATCTGAAGAACCCTGTTTTAAAGTAAAAGTAATAATCAGAGCTGTATATAAAATAACAGCTCAGAGTTGCTCTGACTAAAAGGGAGAAGAGATGGAGCCAAAATCTTTTGTCAACTACTACCCTTTCTTTGGCCATCCCTGTTTAGGCTCTGTAGAACTTCTAGGGCTCCACAGAGCACACTTGACAACCTCTGATGGGACCCAGCTTTTTTATCTTACAGTAGAGGAAGCCAAGTTCCAAAAGACAGAAGTACCTTGCCCAAGATCACGAAACTGATTGAATTGCCCTGACTCCCTGCTCTTTTACATCACAGCCATTAAGATGAAAAGGAATTTCTTAGCTGAGAAAATTGAAAGATTTTTCCCTTCTGCCAGTTGTTTGATAGGGGGAGGGTGGTGGTTGGTGGCCGAGTAGAATGGGTGGGTTGGCCTGTATGAGGTCAATGCTGAAAGCCAGTTTGTTTGTTTGTTTGTTTCTCTTTTTTTTTTTTTTTTTTGAGACAGTTTTGCTCTGTTGCCCAGGCTAGAGTGCAATTGCACAATCTTGGCTCACTGCAACCTCCATCTCCTGGGCTTAAGCGATTCTTGTGCCTCAGCCACCCAGATAGCTGGGACTACAGGCAAGCACCAGCATGCCAGCTAATTTCTGTGTTTTTAGTAGAAAGGTGGTTTCACCGTGTTGACCAGGCTGGTCTCGAACTTCTTACGTCAAATGATCCACCCACCTTGGCCTCCCAAAGTGCTGGGATTACAGACTTGAGCCACCGTGCCAGGCCGAAAGCAAGTTTTGAGCATATCATCAGTCCTAGAAGTTACTCCCTTTGGAACAGTGTTAAAGACAAGGGGAGGCCGGGCACAGTGACTCACGCCTATAATCCCAGCACTTTGGGAGAACGAGGCAGGTGAATCACCTGAGGTCAGGAATTTGAGACCAGTCTGGCCAACATGGTGAAACCCCGTCTCTACTAAAAATAAAAAAATTAGCCAGGCATGGTGGTGTATGCCTGTAGTCCCAGCTACTTGGGAGGCTGAGGCACAAGAATCGCTTGAACCTGGGAGGCGGAGGTTGCAGTGCACAGAGATTGTGCCACTGCACTCCAGCCTGGGTGACAGAGGGAGACCCTGTGTCAAAAAAAAAAAGGTGAAGAGAGGAAATGAGGAAACCTGCTTCTTTGAGTGTGAGATGAGACAAGGTATATATGAGAGTTAGGATTAGGAAAGAGGAAAAAAAGGATATAAACTTATAAATCAGGATTATAACAAAAAGTTCCTTAAACCTACTCAAGCTCATATCAGCCAAATGTAAATACATTTAATTCCCTTAGAAATTATGATGGTATTTAAGATGTGTTGCCCATATATTATGTTATCTTGGTCACAGGGACCCTCGAGTAGATTGCATTTATTTCGGTTCTCTTTTATGGTTCATGGCTTTTGAGGGTGACTTTATAAATCTGAACAACCTCTCAACTAATGTCTTTTCATCAAAGAAGTTTTTTCCATCATCCAAAACCCAAGCTATGAGGGAATGCTCATAGTGCTTTCCATTCCCACCTCTGCCTGTCTAAATGGAAATCTAAAGTGTGGAAACAACGTTGGTTGTGTTGGCCGCACTTCTCTGTAATGAGACTTTTGTTCTAATTGTGTCCTGCTGCTTGACAGGAAGATTCAAACAGGCATTTGCCACCTCAGTTTATGTCATAAGTTGGAGTGTGTGGATGTTTTTTTCCAATTAGAACACTGGCAGGAACATTGAATCAGAACTTTCCCACCGATATCTCCGCTCTTTTTACATCAGGCCAGAGGTAGACATCAAGTAATAAACTGTAGATCAGAGCGTGCTGGCTGGAAGTGCTGGGCTTTCCCTGTGGCTGGTTTCTCCACTTCTATATCACCAAAGACCATTTTTATTATTTTTTTTCCTATGGATTCTTTTTTGTTTTATTTGTTTGTTTGTTTGTTTCACAGCTCTGTCACCCAGGCTTGAGTACAGTGGCACAATCATAGCTCATGGCAGCCTGGAACTCCTGGGTAGCTGGGACTACAGGTGCTCGCCACCATGCCTGGCTAGTTTTTTGTTTTTTGCTTTTGTTTTGTAGAGACAGGGGTCTCAGTATGTCTCTTAGGCTGGTCTCAAACTCCTGGGCTCAAGCGATCCTCCTACCTCAGCCTCCCAAAGTGTTGGGATTACAGGCATGAGCCACTATGCCTGGCCATCCTATGGATTCTTTACCTTAAAACATTTTATCTGTCAAACAGACTGGTTTATTAAATTGTAATAAATTTACGCTTAAAGATAAAACTACCACCAAGCGTGGTGGCTCACACCTGTAATCCCAGCACTTTGGGAGGCTGAGGTGGGTGGATCACAAGGTCAGGAAATCCAGACCATCCTAGCCAATGTGGTGAAACCCTGTCTCTACTAAAAATACAAAAATTATCCAGGCATGGTGGTGGGTGCTTGTAGTCCTAACTACTCAGGAGGCTGAGGCAGGAGAATCACTTGAACCCAGGAGGAGGAGGTTGCAGTGAGCCGAGATCATGCCACGGCACTCCAGCCTTGGCGACTCTTTATCTCAAAAAAAAAAAAAAAAAAAGAAAGAAAGAAATAACTACCAGTCATAGCTTATGGTTAACATAAAATGTTAATATTACCTCATTTAATTTACTTAATTACAGCAAAGGAACCTGACATTTTAGTAAAGTAAATCTTATCTTGTAGAAATAGATGATTTCCTTCCGTGTTTTTGAAATACAGAAACTTCTGGATCTTGTTCCTCTCAGGGCATGTAATGGTGAGCCTGGATGAACTATAAAATACAGTCATTCCCAAACATTGAAGGATTACATAATGAAACTTATGTGAATATATGGTACCTGTCTTGGAGTGCAGTCTCAAAAAGTATTGCTTGAATCCAAATCTCTAAACTTCTAATGACTCTTTAATAGAAATTTGCAGAGCATCCTCCAGCTTTCCTGTTTAAACCTACCTTCTGTCTACATATTGCTGCCAGTTCCTGCCATTTCCCCATTCAACAGACCCTTCTTCCCAGTCTCTTTCCTATATGTGTCCCTACTCTCTACCTGATCTCTTTTATAAACTGATTTGAATACCTCTCCCTTTCAAATATTCTTTTACCTCTTGTTAGAAGACAATATAAACTTACTGTCATGAATGAATATGTAAAACAATGGCAATTTTTAAAAATAACCACTTTTCCACCCAGTTTTTTAGTTTATTCTGTGATTATTTCTAGTCATTCTATGTGTGTGTGCCTGTTGGTTATTAATCTGAGTCCTGCTCAAGTTGCGCTAGGATGTCTGTCAGCCTCCTCCCAACAGAATATGCGTTTCTGACTGTCTAGCACTCTAATATTACTCTTCTTGTTTGTTTGTGTTCACTCTCTGGTTGTACTACTGACCATTTTAGGGCTATGTTAGATGCCAGAAATATTTGTATGACTAAATAGATCTTGGAGATTAGAATTCGAGGGAGTGATGATGCATTCTTGTTTATGGAGGTAGTACATTCCAAACCTATGTTCTTTCCACTGTATTCTGATTCCTGTCAACTATATTATATGTAATAATTTCTTACCTACAGAATGAGAATGTTCAACTAAATGATCTGAGCATTACTTCTAGCTCTAATACCATATGAATCTCTCTTACGTAACCCCTTAAAACTTTGTGAGGTAAGTGGAACAGATATTGTTTTCCCTATTATATAGGAAATGAAGAGTGAAGTGAGTTGGCTCAGTATACTGAAGTAGTTAATGATAATTTCCCACCGCCTAATTTAGTGTTGTTTGCACAAATATTCTAATTTTTGAACAGTCATAATCAAAAGTATCCTATTTTAAATCTTAAAATGTAAGGTTTTCTTTTTCATTGTTATGAGACCCAATCTAACTGTAAGTGTAAGCAGTACCTCTGAATATCATTATTAGTGCCATCCACAAAGAAGCTGAAAAACTTAATGATCTAAGGCATTATCTATTTTCTGCACTGTGGTTTTCTTTCTTTCTTTTTTTTTTTTGGAGATGGAGTCTCGCTGTGTCCCCCAGGCCTGAGTGCAGTGGCGCGACCTCGGCTCACTGCAAGCTTCGCCTCCTGGGTTCACGCCATTCTCCTGCCTCAGCGTCCTGAGTAGCTGGGACTACAGGCGCCCACTACCGCGCCCGGCTAATTTTTTGTATTTTTAGTAGAGACGGGGTTTCACCGTGGTCTCGATCTCCTGACCTTGTGATCCACCCACCTCGGCCTCCCAAAGTGCTGGGATTACAGGCGTGAGCCACCGTGCCCGGCCGGTTTTCTTTCTAAAAGGGATAATACTGACTTTCTTTTTCAAGTATTAGATGTGCTGTGTAAAATGCCAAATTTGTAGCCACTGTATTATGCATATGGAAGTATGAAAGAGAACAAAGCCCATAGAAATGCTAATAGAAAGAGGATTCTGAGTGGAGGGAAAATCGTAAATAAAGGCCTATAAGTAGGAGTAAGAAAGATTGTTATGTGTAAGTAGATAATCAGGAAGATCTTTCTGACTTAAGCAAAGTTTGAATACTGGATGGGAATGAAAATAGTGGCTGCATTGATAGAATACTCTCAGGTTAAGACAGGGTCTTTAAAATTCATTCAGACAAGTCTGAATTTCATGAAAAAGAGACTCATTGTGGGTATTTAGTGGGAGACTGACATCATGAAGTGATGTGGGTTTGGTTGTTGTTGTTGTTGTTTTGTTTTAGAGACAGAGTCTCACTCTGTTGCCCAGGCTGGGGTGCAGTGGCTCAATCTTAACACACTGCAACCTCCACCTCCCAGCCTCAGGCAATCCTCCCACCTCAGCCTCCCAAGTAGCTGGCTGTACAGGCGTGTGCCACCACACTCAGCTAATTTTTTTTGTAGAGATGAGGTCTCACTATATTGCCCAGGCTAGACAATGATGTATTAGTAGAGAAATTTTACATCAATATGTAGGATGAATTGGAAGGGCAGAAACTGAAGATGAAGATTCACTGAGAGAGATCGCCATGAACTAGTCTTGCCATCAGTTATCACCTAGATAGAGACAGTGAACTTGGAGACTGATGAGTGAGTCTGAGATGAGGAAAGTGATTGAAGTGGAGTGGAAGGTTGAGGTGATCCTGAGATTTCTTACCTGAGGAATATAAAAAGATCATGTCCCCCCTGACCCGAGGGATAGCTGGAAGGATCATCAGTTTGTAGCAGGGAGGAATTCAGTTTGCGGTATGTTAAGTAAACTTAAAAGCAGTGGCAAGCCATCCAGGTGGAAATGTCCTCCTGATACAGACTTTCAGGGATAAACTAGGTAAGCTGGAATGCAAGGGAAAATAAACGCATGAGCATGCGAGAACAGTGTGTTCACCCCAGAAGAAACCTGTTTCTCTCTCAGCCTGTTCCTTATGTCTCCTCATTGTCCATACTTCTTTTTATGACTTGGTTTACATGAAATGGCCTTCACTGTTTGGTTACTTAAATTGGAAACACAACAAGACCATTTAATAATGTACTTAGCATAAAACATAAATACCCATCTCATAGTAATTTCTATATACATTTATAAAGAAAATTTTCTCTACAACAAATTGTGCACCAAAAATAATCTTAAATGTCATTTCATGGGCTTCCAATTGCCTACAACATGAAATTAAAATTTCCTCAGCCCCTGACATCCTTCACAACCTGTCCTCTGCCTACCTTTCAGCCCCATCTTACTGGCTACCCCCACTCTATTCCAATGGATCAGACCCTTTTTCACCTTTGTCTTTGCACATTGCTTAGTACTCACTCACACTGACACAACCCAGTCACAGATATCATTCCTTTCATGAAGCTCTCCTTAACCACCACCTTCCCTGCACCATTGGTCTTCATTCTATGTACTCATATTCATCCCCTCTGTGTACAAGCATCACATTGTTTTGTAATTGTTTGATTACGTCTCTCTCTCTATTAACTAGAATGTGAGGTCCTTGAAGGCAGGAACCTAGTTTTATTCATCTGCATAGCCCATATGCCTGCTTGGCTCTAGACACATTGTAGGTATCTATTTTAACATTTGTATAGATTAATTACTTCTGTGCCATTAGGCAGAAAAGCTGTCTTAAAGACCAATTACAGAAAACACTGATTAAGTTGCAGATCTATGTGTGGGGCTGGTGTGCTAATTTGCTAGCTCCTGAAGGCTGCAGGGCACACATTTCATTAAGTGAAGCAAGCCTATGCTGAGTAGTGTGCTCTCCCGCACTTCAGCAGCAGATAAAAGTGCTTGCAGATGTGAAAGCAAGATCCTTCAGGCTTTTTTCACTATCAGAGCCTGCAGTTCCCATCTCCAGGAAGCAAAATAGTAAACATTTCATTTCTTTTGTTTCGGTGTTCCGATAGTTTTAAGAAATTATCAAACAAGAAAAGAAATCCTGGAGAAGTTGAAAGACACAGACCTAAGCAGATGTTCCTGGAATCTTAAGGTCGCACTTCTTGGGCAGAATGTATTTGTTAGCTTTACAAAGAGTAATCTTTTGTCAGTGTGTGTGTGTGTGTTTTTTTTTTCTGAGTAAATTAAAATTCATTCTTTAGGAAATGCCAATCGTGTTACCTTCCTGCTATTAAGTAGAATGGAGCTAATGAAAAGATGACCAGCCCACAGTAGCCTTAGATTGTTTTTTTGGTTGTTTTTTTGTTTTGTTTTGTTTTGTTTTGTTTTTGAGATGGAGTCTTGCTCTGTCATCCAGGCTGGAGTGCAGTGGTGCTATCTCGGCTCACTGCAACCTCCGCCTCCCGGATTCAATCGATTCTCCTGCCTCAACCTCCTGGGTAGCTGGGACTACAGGCATGTGCCACCTCGCCCGGCTAATTTTTTTGTATTTCTAGTAAAGACAGGGTTTCACCCCATGTTAGCCAGACTGGTCTCGAAGTCCTGACCTCAGGCAATCCACCTTGGCCTCCCAAAGTGCTGAGATTACAGGCGTGAGCCACTGCGCCTGGCCTAGATGTATTTATTTTTTTTATTTTTTTATTTTTTAGAATAGGTTTGACTCCCCATTCTGTGGCAACTGGCACGGCATTAAGATTTGGATGGGTTTAGTAATTGGAAGATGCAGCTGTGAATTAAATATCCTGGGGGAGGCTCTTCTCGCCCATCTTTGTGTGTGAGAGACTCACCCTTGCTGTAAGCCTATTTAAAAGTCAAGTAAAACCACACATTTGCACTTAAGGTGTCTTCCTTTCCCCTGAAGTCACTTCCTACATTCTCTCTAGTGGTTGAGGTGTCCTGATGGGAGTTGGGAAGTTGGAAAGTAGGAAATCATGGTTGTTTTACCTTTCAAAATAGACCAGATTAATATCCACAATATGCCTTGGGATCCTTGCATTTGTCGCAGTAAACCTGTATTATGTCTTTCTTGTTCCACTGTGTCAGACGCTCGATCCAGGATAATGGACTTGCTTGTTGATGTGCATTAGTATCAAATTTAGTGTAGTGTATGGTCCATTTCATATCTTTCTGCCTCCCAAAGGAGATTCTTGCTCAAGAATAAAATTTTGATGAGTTTCTCTTAGAAAACAATGTGAATATAAATGTGGCTATAACGACAACTTTACTGACTCCCTGTGGGGTAGAATTCCCAGTAATAACAGATTTAGCATGTGGGCTGATACCTTTTTAGTATCACAGGGACAGCATTGTTTAGAGAAAACCTTGACTCCATTTGAATAGCACGGAGGATGCCAGGAGGAAGGCCAAAGGGAAAGGAAACGGGAGAGCTGTTGGTTTGTCTCACCCCCACATCAGATGACAGGAAGTCGGAATTGAGATTGGCCACAGCAACCTGTTAAGGCCACATCTGTTTGAATAACTTAAAAGCTCTATAGAAACCAAGTAAGTTTTGGAGTAAGGAATTTAAGAAGAGGATGAGTGGCAGAGTGGTAAGCAATAGCTTGGAGTGAACATCCTGCCAGGAATAAATTTCTTCCTTGACCATCTGTATTCTTTACTTGACTATACCCTAGAGTATAAACTGTTTCACAGCAACTGAGGTTGGTTAGTTACCCATAGCTGGATGATTTGTAGGACTGGCCGGGTTCCCCTGCCCTTTGTGAAACCAGCCTCAGTCGCATAGTTGTTCCACATTGTCCTAATGTTCAGTCATATCAGTCGTTGAAACTCTCAAGTGCTATGGAAGTATCACTAGCTGTGGTTTGATTAATGGTAGAGTTGCTCACAAGTGCAATTTGGGTCTAAGAATTAACTACAAAATCAAATAGGAAGATCTTCCAGGACTGTTTTTTTTGTTTGTTTGTTTGCATGAATGCATGTGTGTTTGTTACTTTGTTTATTTTTGAGATAGGGTAGGCTTTGGCTTTTGGAGGGTGGGTATGTGTTTCTAATGGAGTTATAGTTATTCACAAATGCTATTTCATTGCCAAGGAATTACAAATAAATAAATCAACACTATTTTTGAGCTTTTCAACAAAAGAAAAACAAATAGGGCTTGTAGGCCAGACAGCTGTTTGTAAGGTGTGGTTTTTTTGTTTGGTATTTTTGTGTTGGACAGATGCATAGCCATGACAATTCTAGTTCCCATTCCAAATAGAGGCAAACAACTCTGTTTGCCAAATAAACTAACATAGCAGTTTAGAGGAAGGCAGGGGGCTGGGGTGAGAGATTTCATCCCTGGGGTAAATTATCTCCTGCTTTTGTCTCACACTTCAGGCTGAGTGGCCAACAGAATTCCCAGAGCATACTCATGGACTCTTCTTTCTCTGCAGATACCACCTCCTCAAGCTCCTCCAGAAGTTTGGCAAAGTAAAGCAGTTTGACTTCCTCTTCCACAAGTCAGGTGCTTTGGAGGGACAGCCTCGAGGCTACTGTTTTGTTAACTTTGAAACTAAGCAGGTAATTAAGCTTTCTCCCCATTTTATAGTATTTATCAAACTCTGTCATAATTATTTGTGCATCTCTCTTGCCTACTAGAATAGCAGTTCCCTGTAGGCAAGAGCCATGTCTGATTCATCTGTGTGCCTTACATTGAGTCCTAAAAGAGATCCTCAGTAAACAAATGAATTAGTGACTTTCACAATTCACTCTCCCTTGGCCAAGGTTTAAGGCAACTGACTGACCTACATTTTTGACCAAATGCATTGGGATGCCCACATTGAGCACATGTACATCCCCCTCTCTATTCTCTTTTGTTTGTTGCTTTACTGGCTGGCCAACTGACAAAGCCTTCTTTTCTTTCAGTAGTTTTCCCTGTGGTACAGAAACCTACCTGTGATGAGACACCCATAAAGACTCTTTTATTATTTCTTCTCAAGGTCTCAGAACAAATGCATATAAATTTTAATGTATGTAGAAGAGAGCATTCACCTTCAACCATGATATATACATGGATCTCCTTGTATTAAAATTTAGTCCTTGAAGTGGAAGTACATTGATAAAGAAATTGAATTTGATTGTTGCTAAATGTAGAGATGCTGCATAGTACTTATAAATTTATTCATCATATGTAAGAACATCGCATAGTTAATGTTATGTTAATAATTTGGGCCTGGCTCACACCTGTGATCACAACTACCCAGGAGGCTGAGATGGGGAGATTGTTTGAGACCAGCCTGGGCAACATAGTGAGACTCTGTCTCTAAAAAAAATTTTTTTAATTATGTGTGATGGTGCACCTATAGTCCTAGCTACTTGGGAGACTGAGGCAAGAGGATCACTTGAGCCCAGGAATTCAAGGCTGCAGCAAGCTATGATCACACCACTATACTCCATCCAGCCTGGGCGACAGAGCAAGACTCCATCTCATAATAATAACAATAATTTGTATGAGTGTTTTTCTTTATTCTGAAATTAATGTGTGAATATTATAGATGAAAATATAGATAACTGGCCGGGTGCAGTGGCTCACTCCTGTAATCCTTGCACTCTGGAAGGCCGAGGCGGGCGGATCACGGGGTCAGGAGATCGAGACCATCCTGGCTAATATGGTGAAACCTCGTCTCTACTGAAAATATAAAAACAAATGAGCTGGGCCTGGCGGCGGGTGCCTGTAGTCCCCGATACTCGGGAGGCTGAGGCAGGAGAACGGTGTGAACCCGGGAGGCGGAGCTTGCAGTGAGCCGAGATCGCACCACTGCACTCCAGCCTGGGCAACAGAGTGAGACTCCATCTCAAAAAAAAAAAAAAAGAAAGAAAATATAGATAACTGAGAAAGAAAATGTAAATCACTTGGCCTAATACGCAGAAATAATCACTGTTAACATTTAGTCATATATCTTTCCAGTCTTTTTTTGTTTCTTCACATTCACACACACATAAACACACATTATGCAGTGTTGTAACACACAAACAGAATCATATTATCATGTTTATCATTCAAAGTATACTAAAATTTTTCTACCATTTAATCACATCAAGATACCATTTTGTATCTTGATATTGTGGTTTCACTGGTGTTTGTATGTACCTGTGTGTGGGGGGAGGTAAAATCATTGATCTGTATCTGAGATTTGGGCATTTTGTGATTGTATGTGACTTAGACTGCATTTAAAAACTAATCATTTTTGATAACTACATAATGTGAATATATAATATTTGACTAGTCCCCAATTGTTAGCTATTTGGGTTGTTTCACTGGTATTTGGGTTGATTCACTAGTATAAATATCACAAAAGTGAGTATTTTTACAGCTCTAATTATGTATATTTGCCACATTTGTGGAGATGGAATGGCATCATCAAAGTCCATGCATAGTTTTTCTTTTCTTTTCTTGTTTTTTTTTTGTTTTTTGTTTTTTTTTTTGACAGAGTTTCACTCTTGTTGCCCAGGCTGGAGTGCAATGGCACAATCTCAGCCCACCGCACCCTCTGCCTCCCGAGTTCAAGCGATTCTTCTGCCTCAGCCTCCCGAGTAGCTGGGATTACAGGCATGTGCCACCATACCCCGCTAATTTTGTATTTTTAGTAGAGTCAGAGTTTCTCCGTGTTGATCAGGCTGGTCTCAGACTCCTGACCTCAGGTGATCTGCCCGCTACAGCCTCCCAAAGTGCTAGGATTACAGGTGTGAGCCACTGTGCCCAGCCTATAGTTTTTCTTAATACAACTGCCAGATTGTCTTCAAGAAATGATATATCAGTATGTTCTGAGATTGTATGGTAGTGTCATTTCTCCTTGCCAGTGCTGGGTATTTTTTATTTCCTCTAATTTTTTAAAATATGATAGCCAATAAGTAATACATTGTTACTCTAAAATATGATAGTCAATAAGTAATACATTGTTACTGTAATTGTTCAAGTATTTTGAGTGAAGTGAAATAATGCACTATATAATTAGCAGTCTTTATTTATTTTTTTTTTTTAATACGGTCTTGCTCTGTTACCTAGGCTAGAGTGCAGTGACACAATCATTACCCACTACACCCTTGACCTCTGGGTTCAAGTGATGCTCCCACCTCAGCTGCTGCAATAGCTGGGACTACAGGCACATGCCAGCATGCCTGGCTAATTTTTGCATTTTTTGTAGAGATGGCGTTTCACCATGTTGCCCAGTCTGGCTTCAAACTCCTGGGCTCAAGCAAACTGCCCTTCTCTGCCTCCCAGAGTACTGGGATTCCAGGTGTGAGCCACCACACCTGGCCAGCATTTTTAAATATTTTATTCTTTCTTAATGATAAAATGAAGTGCAGTGAGAATTCCTTTTTTTTTTTTTTTTTTTTTTTTTTGCCCCGAGACACGGTCTCTCTCTGTCATCCAGGCTGGAGTATAGTGGCACGATCACAGCTTAGTGCAACCTCAACTTCCTGGATTCAAGCAGTCCTCCCATCTCAGCCTCCCAGGTAGCTGGGACCACAGGCACACACAACCACACCGGCTAATTTTTGCATTTTTTGTAGAGTCAGGGGTTCATCATGTTGTCAGGCTGATCAAACTCCTGAGCTCAAGCAACCTGCCTGCTTCGGCCTCCCAAAGTGCTGAAATTACAGGCGTGAACCACTGTGCCCGGTCTGGGAATTGTTGCAGACAACTAAAATCAGTGGTCATGTTTGGGCATAGATGTTAGCTTAAAAACACTGGAGTAGAATACAAAGCCTAGTTTATATTTCTGGCTCTTTTATTTATTAACTTTGAGCAAGTCTCTTAACTTCTTTTGGCCTCGATTTTCCATCTAAGAAAGGAAATTAAAAATACATATCCTTCGTAACTTATGGGAAGATGGGAGAATAGATGAAAGTATAAGAAAACATAGTGGGCATTTAATATTTTCGAATATATGAAAATATTTGAAATAATGTACACAGGTAGAAAATTATTTTTAAAAACATTTTAAAATAAAATATTTAAAAATAAAATGCCCCTGCTGGCAACTGCTGCTACTTTGGAACTAATAGAGTGCCCTATAAGTTCTTATTCACCAAATGAAGCTTAAAAGAATAAAATGTTTCTTACCTGACACTCTAGCTTTGTGTGCTGTAGTGGGGCAAGGATAATTAGTGAATATCCAAAGCCTACTACACAGTGAGAACTCAGTAAATATTTGTTAAATGTCATACTGGTAAGTTCTGTAGGAACAAGAGAATCACCAGTAAAACCAGACTGGAATGCCTACTGGCTTCTATAGCCTCTCCCTGCTCCCTGGGACATCCTATTCCTCCTCTGTTCCTTAAGCATTTCTTCACCCTCACTAAACATGGGTTACACTTGGCCGAATGTCTCATGGATGCAAATGGGGCAAAGAAGGTTTGGCAGGATGGAAAGTACAGCCAGGTTTCCTGGGAATGACCCAGAGTGACTGTTAGCCAGCTTCAGGAATTCCTTTCAACCATATGACTCCTGTGTCTGATGGGGAAAGGGTCAAGGAACTTTCGGTTCTGAAAACCAGGTGCATAGATTGACTCACACAGATACCTTGCTAACGGTCTGTTTGACTCACTCCTGCTTTTTCCGGCCTAGTTTCCTTGACTCCCATGCCCTTTAAAGCAATTATTCCTCACTATGAATCCAGAGAGTACGCCCTAGTCCAGGATATGGTTCCAGGGCCCTTGCGGGGAGTATAGTTTCTTGACATAGGGGGTGCTACCCTAGCTAACGGAAGTGTGCATATGGCTATCACCTAATGGGAACAGCACTATTACTAGCATATGTTAGGTGCATATCATATACTTCATGCTTTATATTCTTTGAGTCCTCACAGCAACCACTGAGGAATAAGTATCCATATTATCTATTAAAAATTATGTATTATTTATCTATATTTTACAGTTGACAAAGCTAGAGACACTTAAGTGAGCTGCCAAATATCATACTGCCAACAAATGACAGACCAGGATTTGAATTTTTGTCTGACTGACTTAAAAATTCACGCCTTTAGCCAGGCACAGTAGCTCACGCCTGTAATCCCAGCACTTTGGGAAGCTGAGGCGGGCAGATCGTGAAGTCGGGAGATTGCGACAGTCCTGGCCAACATGGTGAAACCCCGTCTTTACTAAAAAATACAAAAAAATTAGCCAGGCATGGTGGTTCACGCCTGTAGTCCCAGCTACTCAGAAGGCTGAGGCAGGGGAATCGCTTGAACCCTGGAGGCGGAGATTACAGTGAACTGATATCGCACCATTGCACTCCAGAGCCTGGTGACAGAGCAAGACTCTGTCTCAAAAGAAAAAAAATGCCCTTTTTAAAATTCTGCCTTGTAAAATTGTAAACCCTTGCCAGTTATTTACCAAAAACAATTTGTTAGAAACTGAGCCATCAAAGCTAGTGAGGCCCTGTGAGAATACATATAGCTAGTTAAGCACTTCAGTTTTTAACTAACATTTGTCCCTTTCCTGGACAGGAAGCAGAGCAAGCCATCCAGTGTCTCAATGGCAAGCTGGCCCTGTCCAAGAAGTTGGTGGTGCGATGGGCACATGCTCAAGTAAAGGTATGTCTGAGAGGCTAGAAAGGCATCAAGCCTCATCCTAAATAAGCCTTCTGAAAGACAGTTATCCACTTACCCGTTTATGTCCCAATCTCTTCACGCCAGAAACAGCCATACTTCAGGCTCCTACTTGTATCTGCCATGTGTGTTACCAGATGATTTTCTTTTGAGAACATCTCAGGAGGGATTAAGTTCCTTGGTTATTTCTCTCCACATGCCCACAGATCCTGGTTTTGATTTTCTCATGTGGCCAATAATTACTACGCTCAGACCTCTGTCATTTCTTCAGGTGGAGGGTTCTTTGGAGGAAAAAAATGTATTTATTTTTAAAATCAGTTGCCATAGGCATTATTAGACTCTTCCCAGCCTCTGACTCTGGAGAGTTTGAATTTGTTTATTCTAAATGCTTGAGAAATGGGTAGTTCGTATGAGTGCTTAAAGCACTGGCATCTCCTTACTCCAGAAATCTTGGGAGTTACCAGGGTGTGGGTTCATGGGGCTTTGCAGTGCCTGTATTGTGTTTAAGTCCCGAGAAGCAGTAGGCTGCCCTGTGCATTCTGTAATTAGTCTCTTGGGAGAATGCACTAGAAGAGCTTCAGCCATTAAAAAAAAACAACAACAAATGGCATTCTGTTCCAGCTGGCACAGAGGTGGTAAAGTGTGTTGACTGGAACGTTCCCAAGAGTTGATCTGCCTCCTTCCGCACTGGGGACTTGAAAAACCTGCGTGCACAAAGATTTGTGACAGTTTTGAGTTGGAACTGAAATCTTTAGCTCTAAGCATGGTTTTTGATCAGAGACTCTCTACCCCCCACCCCAACAAACTTCCCAGTAAAGAGTCACAGAGACTAAACAGACATTTAAACTCAATATCCAAGCTGAAAAAGTAAGTTCAGATACTTTAGATCCTTCTGAGTATTCCAGGTAATCACAGAGCCTTCTCAATTTCTAGGACACATTGCCTTAAAAATAGAAACAACAAGGAGAATTACCAAATGCTTTTTTACTCAAGGGAAAATCAA
Organism: Papio anubis; assembly: GCF_008728515.1. Lineage (NCBI taxonomy): Eukaryota > Metazoa > Chordata > Mammalia > Primates > Cercopithecidae > Papio > Papio anubis. Next base: position 91,931,844 of record NC_044988.1, on the reverse strand, counting down.
GTCTCATTTACCAAACCCGTTTTCTGGTTCTGCATCTCATTGAAAAGGCATGCAAGAGAAATCATCCTCCATTCCTGTCTTTCATTTGAAAATCTCTTTGCCTCACGGTTCTCTTCTCTTATAAATCTTTTTTGACCAGAGGCTCCTGATTGCTCTTCAATATTATATTTACTTTTTACAAGAAGTATGTAGTTATCTGACTAGGGCATGGTGGCTCATGCCTGTAATCCCAGCACTTTGGGAGGCTGAGGCAGGAGGATGGCTTCAGCCCAGGAGTTCGAGGCCAGCCTGTGCAACATAGTGAGACCCTGTCTTTATTGTTTCTAATAAAATTTTCAAAGAAAAAAAAAGTATGTAATTATCTGACATCAAATTAAACTACTACTTTACTGTAGAATGTTTTCTATATCAACAACTGAAAGCTGCTGCAACTTTTATTCTTCACTCAGGCCTGTTAAGAGTTGAATGTTATGCTTGGTTGGTACTTTGCAAAATTTAAAGGGTTTTTTGTTTTTTGAGATAGGGTCTGGCTCTGTCACCCAGGCTGGAGTACAGTGGCAAGATCTTGGCTCACTGCAACCTCTGCCTCCCAGGCTCAAGCAATCCTCTCACCTCAGACTCCTGAGTAGTTGGGACTACAGGCATGTGCCAGCATGCCCAGATAATTTTTGGTTTTTTGTTTTTTAACAATAGAGACAGGGTTTTTGCCATGTTGCCTAGTCTAGTCTCAAACTCCTGAGCTCAAGCAATCTGCCCACCTGAGCCTCCCAAAGTGCTGGGATTAGAGGCGTGAGCCACCGTGCCTGGCCAGTTTAAAGTATTTTTAATAAAATAAATATTGTAAGAGGCGATATGTGACAGTTAAAATAAGAATATAAGAAGGCAACCCTCCTGTGTGTTTGTACCATCTGAGAAATTGAAAGTTGACATTTTTTTCCTACCAAATAAGGAGGAACTGATGACAAGATGGAAGCATCTTTTTCTAAACTTACAGCCTTTAGGCCAAAACTATGTGACGTTTTTCATTAATTCTAAATGTAAAGTAGTCCAAAAATTGTCTAGAAGTAAGATGATGCACTGACGGTATTAGTTTCTGAACCCACGCACTACAGTAAAGGGCTGGTTTCTGCCCAAGTGAAGTAATTTCTCTGTTTCTCATTTTCAGAGATACGATCATAACAAGAATGATAAGATTCTTCCAATCAGTCTTGAGCCATCCTCAAGCACTGAGCCTACTCAGTCTAACCTAAGGTAAGATGATGTACTATAGAAAGACACGGTAATTCAGGAGCTTCAGCCATTTCATTATTCCATGTCTTCATAAAATAGTGAGTCTTCAGACTCTTAGAGTTTATTAATTTGACAAGAGATATGTTCAGTTAGTCTCCAGAATGTATACATTTCCTCTCCTTCCATCCACCTAAGGTCATGTAGTCCCCATTTACAGAGTCATTCCTTCGAAAAAGACTGGGTGTAGCTACTACACACGAACCCTTGTGCTTGGCACTGGAAATACAAAGACAGATCAGTCATTACCCTAAAAACAAGCATTTTAATAAGGCCTTGGGTCTCTTGGGCGTTTGTCATTATATGCTAATTTTTACCCAATCTTAAGTTCCCTTATACAAAATTTTGGTTTGCAGATATTTGATTCTGTGTACCATTGCAACAGCCATGACAGTTTTGGTTCTAGTTTGTACAAATTATTAGTTATTTCTTTGAAGTTTAAAACAGGAGAACTAAGGGTTGGGTAGAGGAAGGGGAAGTTAAGTGGATGGTTGAGCAGAAGTAGAAGGTGGGTTTTTTGTTTGTTTGTTTTGTTTTGCATTGTAGCCTAGGGAGACATTTTAGCAATAACAATATCCAAGATTTATTGAGCTTACTCTGAAGCAGGCACTGTGCTAAACATGTTACATGTAGTATGTCATTTACTTACGGCTGAGATCACACAGATGGCAAATAACAGTCAGGATTCAAAGCCAGGTCTATTAGACTTCAAAATTCAGTCTTGTAGTTACTATTTCAAAGAAGCCCCAGGCCATAAGTGCAGGACTAAAGCCTCTTCCGGGGTTGGGGAAGAAAATATGTGAAGGAGCATCAGTGATACATAAGGATCAGTAACCAACAATCGTAAAGTCAGGAAAGTGATGCCTGTTTGGGTGGAGCACCAAGCAGGGGGAATAAATGCCTTTCTTGTATATTACCTGCACCAAGCAAAACAGATTTACAAGCATCTCATTAAACCTAAGGGAAGGTGTTCCTGAAATGTTTTCAGGAATGGTAAATTAGTAAATTTAAATTAATTTTATGGTTACTCATTTAAGTTTAATATGATTTTTTTTATTTTTGCTCTAGGGAATTAAGTGACTTCTATAGATTCACTGGGAACATATATCCACTGTGTTATTTTCCTCATGAGATTTGAACCTCCTTGATCACAGATTGATCTCCGTGAAGGTTTTCGTAAATCTAACTCCTATTGGAAAGAGATGACTGCATTTGTGCTTGATGGTCTTCATGTTACAATGAACATGTCTTTAGTTTCTTATGATTTGTGTATGCCACTTGTTTACAAGATAGCCTAGGGTTTTCCATCTATTTTTTTATCCAGAGGACCGCAGCTTACATCTCTCTATTAACATCTATGCCTAATGAGAGAAGGTTGCTTCCCTGTGACTCATACAAAATCAGTGACCGGCTGTGCCATTAATGGAAGAGGGGCCAGAATGCATCTCGGTAATACATCAGTGTTCTTTTTATTGTAACTTAGTTTTTAAATTTCTTGCCCATGTATACCTTTTGAGGATCTCCAAAAGGCCACGTATACACTCCTTCCAAGTTTCTCTCACTGGCTATAGACCGTTAACAGCATCAAGAATGGAAAATGAAGGTAGCCATAGGCCAAAAAATACCTACTCCCTGAGTGCTCTGCGTTCAGGTCCAGGGATGGCAATGATCTCAATCAAAAGCAAATTCCTCACCACTTCTCTAGGATCTCCTCTCCCTTCCTGTGTAATATAAGACTATTCAGCTCTTAACTTGATAGAGAAGAAAAAATGAGGGCTTTAGTGATAAGTTGAATTCTCACTGCGATTTGTTAACTGTGTGAACCTTGATCATATTACTACCTCTGCATTTGTTTCTGTATCTGTAAAACATGGATGATAACCCATGTAGAGCCATTGCAAGGATTAAAAACATAATAAGTAGGTCAAGTGCAGTGGCTCATGCCTGTAATCCCAGCATTTGGGGAGGCTGAGGCAGGAGGATTACTTGAAGCCAGGAGTTCAAGACCAGCCTCGACAACATAGCGAGACTCCATCTCTACAAAAAAAGTTTTAAAAAATCAGCTGGATGTGGTGGTGTGTGCCTGTAGTCCTAGCTACTCGGGAGGCTGAGGCAGTAGGGTTGTTTGAGCTCAGGAGTTCAAGGTTTTAGTAAGCTGTGATGGCACCACTGCACTCCAGCCTTGGTGGCAGAACAAGACCCTGTCTAAAAAAAACAAAAACAAAAAACAGTATAAGTAAAATGCTGGGCACTGTGCCTGGCTCATTGTAAGCACTTTGTAAATGATAGTTTTTATTAACACACATTCATCAATAAAAAGAGACTGTATAGGATTTCCAGAATGGTTTCTTTCCATTTTTATTCAGTGATTCAGGTGAAACCTGGGCTGTTGAGTCAGTTTGTATTCAAATCTCTGCTCTGTCATTTACTCGCTGTGTAACATTGGGCAAATGAACCTTTCTGTGCCTCAGTTACAACATCTGCAAAATAAGGAATATAACCTGTCTTAAAATGTTGTTTTCAATTCTACAAGAATTATTTTTAGTGCCTACTCTCTGCCAAGCATTAAGGTGCTGAACAGTGTCTGCGTCTGAGGATTAAATGTAAAAATATATGAAGTACTCCTAACAGTGTCTGGGTTTATGTTAAAAATTTAATAGATGGCCGGGCGCGGTGGCTCACGCCTGTAATCCCAGCACTTCGGGAGGCCGAGGCTGGCAGATCACAAGGTCAGAAGATGGAGACCATCCTGGCTAACACAGTGATACCCCGTCTCTACTAAAAATACAAAAAATTAGCCGGGCAAGGTGGCAGGCGCCTGTAGTCCCAGCTACTCAGGAGGCTGAGGCAGGAGAATGGCATGAACCCGGAAGGTGGAGCTTGCAATGATCCGAGATCGCACCACTGCACTCCAACCTGGGTGACAGAGCAAGACTCCATCTCAAAAAAAAAAAAAAAACAATAGATGGCTCAGACTTGATGTCTTTGTTAGAATGAGAGAATTAGTTACATATGTAAAATGTTTAAATGTTTGTAATTTAATGTCTTGTTGCTTCTCTAATATTCCCAAGAGGCTCAAAGAGATGAACTATACAGGTATTTTCTGCAGGTATTTAGGCCCACTCTGATCCTCTGCTATTCTTTTTCCAGTGTCACTGCAAAGATAAAAGCCATTGAAGCAAAACTGAAAATGATGGCGGAAAATCCTGATGCAGAGTATCCAGCAGCGCCTGTTTATTCCTACTTTAAACCACCAGATAAAAAAAGGACTACTCCGTATTCTAGAACAGCATGGAAATCTCGAAGATGATGGTTGTGAATTACTGTAGCAACAAAAGCAAATTGGTCTCCACACCTAAAATCGTCTGCCTTTGTACTTTGTAGATGTGAATGGTACTATTCAACGGAGCACAATCACATGTTAGCATTTGGTAACATAATGTTTTTGGATGTTCTTATGGATGTTTCTTCCCTGCACTATGTATGGAATTGAGCATCATCCAGAATAAATAGGATTGTATCCCAAATTGTGATTGAAACCCTGGGATGCTCTAATTGGCTGGTTTGTTTGGATTTGTAACTCCAGAAACATTCTATAGTGTGCCAGAGCAAAAGGCAAATACACAAAATGTTATTACTTAAATCAGGAAACTAAATATATTAGCGTCTATTAAAAAATTGAGCATTTTTCTACGCTTATGTGTCTTTACAACACAAAGAAAAAGTAAAAGACAGGGAGGGAAGTGAGAGACAGGTTTTAAATCATGTTCAGAACTGTTGTTCCAGAATTTACTATGGCAGTCCCTCCAACTGGACTGAAAAAGAGAAAGTTCTTGGCAAAAAGGAGCTGATTCTTTGAGCAAATATTATAGTAATCTGTTTAAGAATTATGCTTATTGTTTCAAAATCCCAGCTAGGAAAACATGCTGTATATCTTAAAGTTGTTCATGTTAAAACTAGAATCAAATTTAATATTTTATACCACAACACAAGTTCTATTTGGAAATTGAACTTTTATTCTATAGCAATCATTTTTTTCAAATCTAGATAACCATGCCTTCTATAATAACAAATGTTGCTATTTTCATGGGACTTTTAAAATTACATTTATTGCATGGGATTGTTTTTATAGCATGAGAATGTTCTGTTTGGAATTATATCATGGTCAGTCTAAATAGAAAAAGCAAAATTTCTTTGAAAACCTAAACATTGCTGTATTGGTCACTATCAAACATACAATTTTCTAATAATTGTGTAGCGATCTAAGTGGAAGAGATTGCATTAACTTATGCAGGACAAGGAGAGGACATGCAGTGGGTACAGAAAGTCAATGGAACAGACGCCACTCTGGCACCAAGACTGTGATGACTTTGTGTGGTAGGTAGTTTTAAAGGACTGCATGCCTTGGAAATGATTCTTCACTTGGAGAACATACTTGCCTCTAGATATTTCACTCTAAGCATCCTAAATATAACAATAGAGAAAGATAAGTCAACCAACAGATTTGGGGATGTGTTTCTTCAGCACATTTTGGTCATTTTGGTGCCAAGTTTGACATACTGTTTAATTGGGCAGCACTTTTGCTCCTTTACCAGGTATGTATCACTTTGTTACTCCAGGTGCCATTCTTGGTGATTACAGACTGTTTATCACTATCATTGTTAGCAAGAGGAAGCTTTCGTTATAGGAACTTAACATCTTCCCATGAGTATAAATGAATATATAGACATTTGAATCAAAGCTTCAGTAGAGGGAGGTTTCAGAATTCATAAAACTGGTTCAATGAAATTATTTTTACTTTTCCCAAGGTTAATCTTTTTAAATATCTCTAGACATCAAATACTTTCTGTATATGTTAGCTGTGTCTGTCTATGATGCAAGTAACTCTCCTCCTATTTGGGGGATAGTTCAGAGAGGTAGGAGCATTATCTCCCATTTTTCTGGTGACTTCTTGGAGTATAGAATTCACCATTTTATCCATAAGTCTTTAAAGGGTAATGGTGGAGTAGAACTTACATAATGCAAAATAGTCTTCTATTTTTAATAGGAACTTAGAAAAAACTTAATATATAGAGTTGTTTCCTTTAGAAACCAGAGCTATTTATTTGTATTTAAAGCATTGTTTATTATTTGTACTGATTCTTATCCCTCTGTGAATAAATGTAAGATGGTGTCTGTGTGGTTATATCTTCTCTCATTCACTTAATGGCATAGACTGCAGTTCTCTGACAGGCTTGTTTCCACTCAGGACTCTGGCCAGCATGTCCAGGTCGGGTGCTGCTTGTAAGTGCCTTCTCTGCAGAGGGTTCTGGCTAGAGTCAAACTCAGAGGCAACTCTCTTTACCCTTTATGCCTGCCTACCTCTGTTGTTAGAGATGAGAAGAGAGACCAGCTGTTTCCATTGCAAATGTCAATATTTGAAAAGAAGTTGTTAATGGAAATTTCTGCAAGTATCATACTATGTTTAGTCTCTCATAGTAGAGATTTCAGAAGAATAAATGTATATATCATAAATATGCTGAAAGCAGTCTGATGAAAGGTTTTTAAATTTCAGGTGTTAACTTGGTCAACTCTGTTAGGAGGTTATCTGTACTTAAGGTAAAATTTTTCTTTGGTTTACTGGTTAATTATTTTGGTTTGCTAAAATTATGTCACTTATAATTTGGGTTTATATACAAGAATGAAGAATTGAAGGAAATATTGAGGAGAGAGGTATGAACTATTTTTTTCTCAATTGCTATTTTATCAAATGCAAAATGTAATCCTAACCAGTTGATTTTCTATAATTTATATCTCAGTACTGGGGAGGAGTATCACATGAGGAAAGATTTTTCAAAGCATGTCAGCTGAGGCACAAGAATCGCTTGAGCCCAGGAGGCAGAGGTTCCAGTGAGCCGAGATTGTGCCATTGCACTCCAGCCTGGGCGACAGAGTGAAACACCATCTCAAACAAAAACAAAGCATGTCAAAAATCATTAGCACAAGTGGTATGAAACCAAGTATTCTGTAGCTCTGTCTCTTATTTATTAAGATATGCACAGTTTCCTGAATCAATAAATATATCTGTGATTCTTTTATACTACTATATAAAAGAATAGGAGTAATTCTTGCCTTATAAATTAAATGTTAAAGATTTCCTGTATGTAATCATTTGTTCCTAAAATATGATTTAGTCCCAGCATGTTTATCCTTGTTTTCTCTTTTTCTCTCCAGCTCTTATCTAGTCTGTCAACAAATCCTGTCAACTTTACCTTCCAAATGCGTCTTGAATCCAGCCATCTCACCACCTCCAACACCACCACCATTTTTGTTAAAGCCACTATCACATTTTTGTTAAAGCCACCATCATCTCTTCCCTGCATTACTACAATACCTTCCTAATTATCTCCCTGCGTTTGCTATTGATTCTTTAGGGTCCATTTTCCATACAGTAGCCAAAGTGATTTTTAAACAGTTATTTTAAGAATGTGATTCTCTTCTTGGTGGCTTTCCATCACCAAAATTCAAAGACCTGTAAGGCCCTAATGACATGTCCCTCACTACGTGTCTGACTGGATAGCTTGCTGTTCTCCCCTTGCTCACTGTGCTCCAGCCACACTGGCCTTCTTGCTATTCTTTGAATACAAGGGAGCTTCTACTTGAAGGCATTTACATTGGCTGTTGCCTTAGCTTAGAATGCTCTTTCTCCAGATAGCCGCAGAGCCCACTCCCTCACCTGACTCGTCTCTGCTCAAATGTTAATGATCAAGAGGCAGTCCCTGGCCTCGCTTTTAAAATTACAACCCTGTCGCTCTTCAATCCTTTCCTCACCATTTTCTCAAAAGCACTTACCCCTAACCAACATTATATCTAAATTTTTTTGTCTCTTTTTATTGGAATGCAAGTTTCATGTAAGCAGGAACTCTATATCACTGCTATACCCTCAGCATTTAAAACAATGGCTGTACATCATACATGCTCAATAAATATTTGTTGAATGAACTACAAGAATTCTGGTATTTGAGAGCCGAAGGGCCTTAAAGAGACCATCTCATATAGCCCCCTCATTGTCCAGATGAGAAAAACGAGAACCCAGAGAGACAAAGCGATTTGGCCAGGGTCACATGGTTAATGGGGGAGCTTTAGGTAGAACCCAGGCCTGCAAACATCTAGTCCAGTGTTCAGCAAACGCCTCTGCCACCTCATTTTGTATGCCTACAATTTAAGAATGTTGTTTTGTTTTCATTTTCAAGTGGTTGAGAAAAAAGTTACATGTCTATACACACTATATTGTGACATGAAAATGACATGAAATTCATATCTCAGTGTATGTGAAGTAACTGTTAGAACACAGCCATGCCCAAGCATTTACATGTGACGGTTTTCCCCATATAATAGAAGAGTTGAATAGTTACAATGAAGACTGTGGCCTACAAAACCTAAAATATATACTATCAGTCCCTTTACAGGAAAAATTTGCCGAGCCCTACTCTGAACCATATTCCATGACTGGAAATGTGTTTTCTAAACCACTGTAGAGTCAAAATTCTGGTATTAATGCAGAGAATAAAAGCAACAGATGTCAGAATGATGTGCACTGAATATTGTTTCTTAGTGTCTCTGACCCCTTTTGGGATAGAGAACTGGCTATACCAGCCCTAGTGGCATCGCCGTACTGCTTAAGGCTATCAATGTGGGCTAAATCCTCTCATTGTCTCTGTGAGGAAACTAAGGCCGTAAGAACTTGGGCATCAGACTTGTAGCCCCAGCTATGTAAGCAGATTTGTCAGGATTCCCAGCTCAAGTAACAAAAACCCTACTCCAACTCCCTTACAATAGAACGTGTATTGGTTCATGTAACTGAAAAGTCCAGGTGTTCAATGATATGATTAGGAATCTGTCTATCTCTTGATTGTGTTTTCCTCTGGCTTAGTTTCATTCTCAAGCAGGCTCTTCTTTGTGGTCTCTGGAGAGGTCTTTTGAATCACCAGTTAAAAAGAAAGAAACAAAAACCCCAAAAAAACCGATCTGTCGAAATTTATCCCAGTACGCAGGTCTGTATCTTCTTTCCTCTGCATGCAGTCTTACTTGGCTAGGATTACTGATTATGCTGAATGACATTTAATTTTTACATACCCTGTGACTTATCTAAACTGGAAGTATAATTTTAAAATTTCGCCTTAAAAAAAAAAATTATGTGTTCCTTTTCTGAAAACAGGTCTATCCCATTTGAGAAGCTTTCTGGTGAGCGACCTCATCAGAAGGAAGGTTACTCATTCCTGAAACAGACGGCATTTGCCATGGGTGAAGCATGGAGGGTATAAAGATGATGAGGCAGGAGCCCTGTGCACTGTGATGTGCCATGATAAAGGGAAGACTCAGCAGCTTCAAGACGCCAGAGGATGGGAACCAGGCTGGGAATGGGACACGGTGACATAGGTGATTTCCCCTGAGCTGAGTGGCCAGTGTTTAATAAGCTGCGTAAGGGGTTTAAGGGGAATGTTGAACAAAGAACAAAGCCCCGAAGTGAGAGAAATTGAGATATAATCTAAGTAAGGAGTTAAGATACTTCCAAATACCTAGAGCAATAGGATAAGCCAGGTTTATGACGCCTTCTACAGATCAGTCCCACTAGGCATTCTCCTAACCGGACTAAACTGTGTACCCCAAACATGATGGACTCTCCTGGATTCCCCTGTCCTTGTACAAAATGTGCCTTCTGCCTGGGAAGTCCCTTCTGCCCACCCCCATCACTTGTCTAACAGATATTTTCCCACCCATGCTCATTCCTCTAAAGCAGTTAGTTGTCTTTCTGCGTCTTAACTACCTGGGTCTGTTTTCGCACTTACCACTACATATGATGCGCTTTATAATTTAAAAAACTATTCTTACTGAAGGTAAGATGAGTTTCAGGGGCAAATTACCTCCCAGAAAGCAAACAAGTCAACTCTCTTCTCATAGATGGGGTAAATTCCAGCTGCTGTAAAATCTGCACTTCCAAGGATTCAGCTGCTATCCCTATGCTGATATCTCTGAAATTCCTTTTCCTAGATCCAGGCTTTCTTCTGAGCTGCAGACCCATATGTCCTGTTCACTCCTGGGCCCCTCCACTTGAATATTCCCAGGGTACATTGACTCAAAACTGAGCTCATTGATCCTTCTTGCCCTTCCTCAATTCCTCCCGTGTTCCGTGTCATTGGGAAAAAGTAAATAAAAAATTAGAAACCTGAGAGTTATCTCGGACATTTTCCACTCCCCTACTCCCTATATCCAGTCTCCTCAATGTTATATAGCTGATGATATTATATATTATACATTTGTATGTATTTATACCATATATACTACATATATATGATTCTATATAACATCATGTATAACCTTAATATGTAAAGTTGACCAGACATGGTGGCTCATGCCTGTAATCCCAGCACTCTGGCCGAGGCAGGCGGGTCACTTGAGGCCAGGAGTTTGAGACCAGCCTGGCAAAATAGTAAAACCACATCTCTACTAAAAATACAAAAAATTGACTGGCGGCAGTGGCTCACACCTGTAATTCCAGCACTTTGGGAGGCCTAGACAGGCGGATCACCTGACGTCAGGAGTTCAAGACCAACCTGACCAACATGGACAAACCCCGTCTCTACTAAAAATACAAAATTAGCCGGGTGTGGTGGTGCATGCCTGTAATCCCAGCTACTTGAGAGGCTGAGGCAGGAGAATCGCTTGAACTCAGGAGGCGGAGGTTGCGGTGAGCCAAGATCACGCCATTGCACTCCAACCTGGGCAACAAGAGCAAAACTCCATCTCAAAAAAACAAAAACAAAAAATTAGCTGGACATGGAGGCACACACCAGTAATCCAGCTACTTGGGAGACTGAGGCACAAGAATCACTTGAACCCAGGAGGTAGAGGTCGCAGTGAGCCAAGATGGTGCACTCCAACCTGGGCAACAGAATGAGACTCTGTCTCAAGAAAAAAAAAAAAAAAAAAAAGGTAAAGTTGATTAGGAAACTGGATGTGTTGTAGATATATGCATATGATCATATATAACATAATAAAGTAAAATAATAAACTTTTAATTATATTATTTCTGTTCATCCTCCTTGTTCCTGCAGCTTCCTCATCCCTTGTCCCTTAGATTATTAGTTAATAAACCTTCAGTATTGCTGCAATCAATTAAGTACTTACCCCTTCAAATCTATCTTGAAACCAACTACTTAAGTAATCTTTCCAAATCTCCAACTTCGCCATGTCATCTTCATGCTTACAAGCCTTTGGTGGCCCCTCATAGTTCCTATTTTGAAGTTGAAATTCCTTAGCATTCTATAGAAGACTATTTGTGAGGCTACTTGTAAGCTGTATCTACCCTCTGCTGTAAAAAGATTAATAGGGGAGATTTATTTTGAATAGTGTGGTCAGGGTAGAATTCTCTGAGGAGGGAACATCTAGCACCTTGAGGATCCCCACTTAGCTAGTGCCTTCTGTGTGCCCATTCCCTCAACTTCTTAGTGATAACAGTGATAACAATGATAACAATGGCTCTTGGTGGTGAAGAACTTAACTCGTTGATGCATCGTGGTCTCCTGGTATCATCACAGCACTTGTCAATGGGTTATCTAATAATGTCCATTTTATGGTTGAGGAAACTAAGGCTCATAGAGTTTGTGACTTGCCTTCGGCCCCCCAACCAGTGTGTAATAGGGTCAGGTCATCAAGGTAGGCCACCTGGCTCCAAGGCTGGAATCCTTAACCACTGCACTGTGCAACTCCTGCAGGATGCTGCTTCCTGTGTCACTGTAGGCTTATAGACTCCAGCTTCCAAGATGAATCTAAACTCCTCAACACTCAGCCCCCCACAATCTGGCTCCTGTCTACCTCCCCAGCCTCATCTCCCTTTGTTGCCCCAGCCAACACTAACTGGGCAGTCACTCTTCATCCTGGTCCAGCTCCCTTCTGCGCTTGCCTGTCCACACTTACTCATCCTTCAGGATTTATCTGAAACGTCACCTCCTTAGGAAGCCTTCCTGATCCACCACCCGTAAGCCAGGTTAAGTGCCCCTCCTCCTTGCTTCTGTAACACCCTCTGTAGCACCTGTCACATTGCACTGAGTTGCTGGCTTTCTTCTCTCTTAATAGACAGTGGGCTCCTCAAGGGCAGGGACAAGGACAGCTTCCTGTATTTCCTGGGCCTATTGTGGAACCTGGTATGGAGTAAATGCTTCACAAATGTCTGCTTACCTGAACTTACTTAGTGAACGTCAGAGCTTCCTGGAAGGGGACTTCCAGTAATTATAATTGTTCACATTTGCAATATGTTTTCAGATATGCAATATTGCTTTGCAATATACTTTGAGGCTTTGATTTGTCCCCTGCCTTCATAAAGAATTTGATGTGGTACCTACTAGAATAACAACCAGAAAATTCAGACAGTCCGTGCCATAATGATGGCTAATGTTTATTGATCGACTACTGTGTGCCAGGCATATATCTGAGTCCTGTTACATGGATCATTTGCGTAGTTTTCACAACCATAGGAGTGGAACTTGGTTACCCCCACTTTACAGATGAAGAAACTGAGGCTGATGAGTGACTGAAGAACTTGTCCAGGGTTACCCAAGTAATAAAGGGAAGTGCCAAGGTTGACATCAAGGCCATCTGGCCCCAGAGTTTGGTGCTTCTCAAAACCCTTTCACAGTGATTATCTTATTGACTCCTCTGAGATTGATATTGTCCCCAGATACTGATATTGAGAAAAATGAATTTCAGATAAGTGACTTTTCCAAGTTCACCCGACAGGAGGTGGCTGGGCTGTGATTGGCGGTCTGTCTTATGCTCAGGCTCTCTCTGTCACTTCCACATCACTGATTCACATGTGCATTTTGCAAACAAGGACACTGAGGCCAGGAGAGGTAAATTGCCGGCTTAGGGTCGTACAGTTTTTACCCCATTCTGTGCTCTTTCCTCAAACAGGAAATACCTAGGAAGCTGATGGGGTGAGGGTGGGGTCCTAGGCTTGGAAGGGGACTGCTGCCCGTGTCTCTTCCCATTGTCCCCTTCCCATTTGTCACAATCTGAATGTTTAAATTTCGTATTTAGTATTTACTCTGAAATGGCTTTCATCTGATTTCCCCCTTGCTCACCAATTTAGCTGTCAAAGTAAATAAATGTGAAGCTGGGTCTCCAGCCTCCCCCAGCTCACATTACCTTCCTAGAATTACTCCCCGGCAGGGTTGAACCATTGCTGGGGGCCTCCCACAGAATTATCCAGTTACTAATGAAGCCTCTTTCAAACTGAACCCTTGGGCCTAGACTCAAATGGGGGAAGATGCAAAATTCACCCCAGAGGACCAGATGACCACATCCTGTTTAGTGACTGGGAGAAGAACTGTGAAGTGAGAAGATGCCATTATTCATGTAGGGTGCTTAATGCAACTTCAGGGATGTATAAATGAATAAAGCTACAACACTTTTAAAAATATTAGATTTTGTTGTTGTTGTTGTTGTTGTTGTTTGAGATTGAGTCTCACTCCATCACCAGGCTGGAGTGCAGTGGTGCAATCTCGGCTCACTGCAGCCTCTGCCTCCGGGTTCAAGCAATTCTCTTGCCTCAGCCCTCAGCCTCCCGAGTAGCTGGGACTATAGGCGCCTGCCACCATGCTCGGCTAATTTTTGTATTTTTAGGAGAGATTGAGTTTCACTGTGTTGGCCAGGATGGGCTTGATCTCCCACCTCGGCCTCCCAAAGTGCTGGGATTACAGGCATGAGCCACCGCACCTAGCCAAAATATTAGTTTTTAATGTATAATTAGTTGTCACTTCAATTCTGAGAGGTTAGTATCGTTATCCCCATTTTGCAGGTAAGAAACTGAGGCTCAGAGAAGCAAAGTGACTCAAAGTGACCCACAGTTTCTCATAGGAAGAAATCAAGTATCCTAATGGAACGTACTATGTTTGCTCATCCTAATTTTGCCAAGGTCACTCCTATCTGGACTCTTTTTCCTAATGGAGTCATGAGTCATTGGAAGAGAGATTCCTTTTCCAAAGTAATTTCACTTCTGTCCTCTTTGAAGTTAGGCAAGTTCTGGGCTCGAATAATGGTTCTGCATCTTCCTTAGGTAAGTTATTCAGGAGAAGATTTGATTTTTTTGGTTGATTCATCCTTGGCCTTCATAAATAATTTGATGTAGTACCTAGTAGAATAACAATCATAAGATTCAGCCAGTCCATGCCATAATGGTGGCTGTTTATTATTTGCTTACTATGTGCCCGGCATATTTCTGAGTCCTCTTACATGGATCATTTGTGTAATTTTCACAACCATAGGAGTTGAACTCTGTTATCCCCACTTTACAGATGAGGAAACTGAGGCTGATGAGTGACTAAAGAACTTGTCCAGCGTTACCCAAGTAATAAAGTAATAAAGGGAATAAAAAACAGATGCCAAGATTGGCATCAAGGCCATCTGTCCCCAGAGTCTTTGTGTTTCACTAATGACTTTACTGCCTTTTACTCCAGTTTTTATTATCTGAGCACTTAATCAGAATTCAGGATAGGTAAGAGTTTGGGTTCTAAAATCTGAGTGTCAGAGCTTCAAATGGGGCTCCTGTAAGCTTGTTTCCTCAACTATAAAAGAAAGATAATAATATGACCTCTTTGTAGGGTTGTCGCAAGGATTAAAGAGGATAATGCATGTAAAACAAAGGACTTAGCACATAAATGCTCAATAAATGTTAGTTATTATCATTCTAGGACCACATGCTTCACATTCCCCCTCATTAGAGTACAGCAGCTTGTTTGTCCAGCCTCTGAACCTTTGTGGTCCTCTCTCTACCTGAAATACTTTCTTCTCCCTGAACCCATCCAAATTTCACCTGCCCTTTAGTTTTAGCTCAAGCCTCCTCCACTGCTCATGTCTAAGAAGTTTTGCAAAGCCAGTACAATCTACATGGTCTTCTTTCCTGGAGTCCTCACAAATCTAGCATATATGTAGCATTCTGTAAGGTTTATTAACCTCTCAATTCCCCAAGTCACCCAGAGGGGAGGAAGAGAAGGAGATAAAGCAGGTCCTATTGTTATTTCCATTTTGCAGATGAGAAAACAGGCTGAGCCTATAAGTGGTGAGGCTAGGAGTCATATCCAGATCTTTTAACAGATAATGTAGAGTGTATGTGTGTGTGTGCAGAAAGTAAACATGGTCATGTCTGTAGCCTAGAAATCAAGAGTATGAGCTCTAATGTGAGATGGATCTGGTTTTAAGTCCTTAGTTCTGGCAATTAGCCACGTGCACCGTTTTGGATATATCACCTGAACTCTCTGAACCTCAGTCTCTTTATCAGTAAAACAAGCACCCTGAGAGATACTACCTCACGGGATTATTGTGAAAGGAAAATGAGATCATGATTGTAAAATGCCTAGTATCATGCCTGGCAGACATTAATAGCTGTAATAACTGGGAATAATCCCAGTAGTAGCTGAAATTATTATGTGCAAAGGAGATATTTGAGGGGGAGGGGTTGTTCTTCTGTGTTCATGTTTGAGAATGCATGTGTATGTGTGTACACATGTGCATCTATGCATACACCTCACTTGCTTCACAATGCAACTTGTTCTCTTCGTATAAAAGATTAGAGTTCCAGTGAGCCGAGATTGTGCCACTGCACTCCAGTCTGGGCGACAGAGAGAGACTCCATCTTAAAAAAATAAATAAAATTAAATTAAATAAAAGATTAGGGTTCAAAGGGAAACTCTTTTCACTCTGAATTTCTGTGTCTATGAATTTCTGTGTCTGAGAGCAATGAATGCAGGGGGTGGGAAATGCCATTAGCTGAGGCTGGGGCTGTTTTTGTGTACCTTGGCATCAGTAAAGAAACAGATATTTGTATCTCTGGGGAATATGGGTGTGGGTCTTTAGTATCGTGATGGTGTGCAGGCACCCTCTACCACCTGCATCTGTCAGAACCTGTCTGTGTATGTGCAAACTGAGACTGTAACTATTGGGAATCTATGGCTGCAGAAGTGTGTGTGCTGTGTCTGCCTATAAATGCCTATCAATGGTTGCCTCACCATCTGTAAGGATGTAAGTACATATTTGAGGGTGCCTGAGTAGAGGACATAAGGTTATACATGGGTTTGGAGCTCTGTGAAAGTCTGTGCCCTCTTGAGTATGGCTGTGTGTACAAATGTAAGAACAATTGTGTGTGTGGGGTGTTTACATCTGTCAGTGAGGGCAATTATGGAGGTGATGACATGTGTGATGTAGTGAGGATGGGCTGTCACAGTGTCTGTAAGGCTACATCTATGTCTGAGTGTGCTTATTTGATTTTAGAAGATGATGTATGTTTACATGTGTCTCTTTAGGCTCAGTTTGTATGTGGAGAAGGGGGCTGAGGTGCTAAGTGTCCGCTTGTGTATGCTGCAGGGTGTTAGTGTGTGTGCGGCTCCATCTTTGGGTTTGAAGATTCTGTGTCTGTGTGTCTGGGGGCAGTGTCTTCTGTCTAAATGCCTGGGCCTTCCTGCCTTCCCTACCATTCTCATTGTCAGTAGAACCCTAGAGAAGATGAGATGGGCATTAAACTGTGTGGTTAAGCAAATCCTGAAGGGAAGGGGGATGTGCCAGGCAATCCCTTCCAAAAGAATTCAGGAAAACTACCCTCCTGTCTCACCCAACCTGATCCCACTCAGTCCTTGGGAGCTGGTACACTGTCTGGTTCTTATGTACCAGAGGTATCTGTGCGGGTATGTGAGGGTAAGTGTGGTGCCTCGTGCCTGTGTAAATGATGTGAACAGGTAATCGCTTGCATTAGTGTGTACACAAATGTACCAGGCATGGGATTGCATCAACACAGTATAACAACGTGTGACCTCCTACGGAATCTGTCTCCGCAGATGGTATGGCCATGGGTCCCTCTTGTACCTGTGAGTGGGGCAGTGTCTGAGAAAGATGGGTGCCCCTTGAGGGAGGGGCGGTAGTGAGAGCTGGGTGGATGTGTGCCCGCCGGTGCCTTTGTGTACCGGCGTGTCTCCGAGTCTCTCTGTCGGCAGCTCTGAGTTTCTGTGTATCTCTGTGTCTGTGTGTGCGTCTCTCTCTCTGGGTCTCTGCCTCGTCGTGTGTGTCTTGCTCTCCCTTAGCGGGGAGGGGATTGGTCACGCATGACTCATCTTGAACCGAGCGGGGCTCCAGCGGCAGGGCGGCCGCCGTTGCAGCTGGAGGGGGAGGAGGACGAGGAGGAGGGAGAGGAGGAGGAGGACTACCAGGAGAGGGAGGAGGAGAAGAAGGAGGGGGCGGGGGCCTCTCCAAGTTTGTCGGGACCTTCTTGCGAGGCAGTGGCGGCAGCAGCCAGGGAGGCCGGGGCTGCGCGCGGGCCGGAGGCGGGGGCTGGGGCCGGGGCCGGGCCCGGGGCGGCTGGGCCGGCGCCTCCGCTCTCCTCCTGTTCCTGCAGCAGCCTCTGCTCCCACTGCGGCTGTGGCCCCCCTTGGCGCAGCTCTCCGCGCTGCGCGCCCGCTGAGCCCGAGGTTCCCCGGCCCATGTACTGGAAGCATGAGAACGCCGCCCCGGCGCTGCCCGAGGGCTGCCGGCTGCCGGCCGAGGGCGGCCCCGCCACCGACCAGGTGAGCCGGCGAACGACTGGGTGAGCGGCCCGGGTCGGGGTCGGGTAGGGTAAGGGACCCAGCCGGGCCGAGCCGGGTGGCGGGCTGCTGCAGGAAGGAGGGGTACGAGGCTGAGCCTGTGAGTGTGTGCTTGTGAGTGTGCGAGCGCGCGCGAGCGAGGAGGGGGGGTCGCGGAAAGCGGGAACACATTATGCAAATGTTGGAGGAATTTCTCAAAAAGCGATTTAGTAAAGACACAGGCGAATCAAGAGGAGGCGAGGCCGGTATTGTCCGTCTGAATAGGCGCTGATAGCGCCGATGCGCCGGGGGTTGTGCGGGCGCAGCGCTGAGAATCCCGACGCGGGGCCGGTCCTGGGCGCGCGGAGGGGCTGTAGGGTGCTTTTCCCTCCCCTTGAGCGCCTCTCTTTTCTCTTTTTGGTCCCGTTTCGCCCCCGATCTCGCTCCCTTTTTGCTCCGGGTTTCCCTCCGACTGGCCCTCGAAAGGCGCCTGAATCCGTGTCAATACCGCCGCTTCAATTTCGCGGCGCGTGTCAGGCGGGCGGGCGGGCGGGTGCTCACCGCGCTCGGGGTTTTATTTTCTCCAACCACCCTCCGCCCCTCACCCATCTCTTTTTTATTTTCTTTCTTTCTCTCTTTTCTCCTTTTTGCATTTTGTGCCGAGGGGAGAAGGGAGCGAGGAAGGGGGAGGGGTGGGTGGAGAGAGAAAAAATTCGATTTTTAATTACTACCATTAAAAAATCAAATTTGCAATTCTTTGGGCGGCCTGATGGATCTCACTGATTGACAGTTGGAATTGACACTCTGGCTACCTCTTATCTTGGGCATTCACGACAATTTCTAATTGCAGGTAGTTTGTGTGTGTGTGCGCGTGTTTTTTTTCCCCCCTCAGAGGCTTGGATTGCAAGGGAACTAAGCGATTACTTCAAGAGCCACGGGTTAAGTGCAGGGAGAGGGGGAGAGAGAGGGAAAAAATCCAATCCAAATTCAAATTGCTTCATTAGAGAGACACCGCTTTTGTGGGGAAGGGCTTTAAATGCCCACTACAAAGTTAGGACTCATTGTTCGGCGCCGGTTTATATAACAGGCGCGGGGAGGCGCTGGGCTCAGGCTGCGCGGAGCCAGTTCAGCAGCCGCCGCCGCCTGCGTTCCCTCCCCCCTCCCCCAGGTGATGGCCCAGCCAGGGTCCGGCTGCAAAGCGACCACCCGCTGTCTTGAAGGGACCGCGCCGCCCGCCATGGTGAGTCCGTTTGGCCCTGCCTGCGGTGCCCAGTCCTCCAGCGGCCCGGCCCTGGGGACCTGGCCAGGCTTTCCGGCCACGAACCGCTGCTCACGCTCTGGGGGACTCCCGGCGGGCGTCGCTCCTCTCTGAGCCTCGGTTTTCCGGCCGGGAATGTTGGCTTTAACTGTTCCTAGCACCCAGAATGCGCGTGTTAAAAGTTGGCGCCGTCCCTTCCTCTCCAATAGGCCCTTCCATCCCTGTCCTTCAGTCTACGGCGCATCGTCCCGGGGAGATTTCGTTGTCAATTGGTGTTCGGGGGCCCCAGATTTGTCTTCGAGGCAGCCCCAACTCTGGGTGCCCGGGTCAGCGCTCCTCTCTCCTCTCCCCCGCCGCAGGCGCAGTCTGACGCCGAGGCCCTGGCAGGAGCTCTGGACAAGGACGAGGGTCGGGCCTCCCCATGTACGCCCAGCACGCCATCTGTCTGTTCACCGCCCTCTGCCGCCTCCTCCGTGCCGTCTGCCGGCAAGAACATCTGCTCCAGCTGCGGCCTCGAGATCCTGGACCGGTATCTGCTCAAGGTGAGACAGGGGTAGGTGTTGAGTGCGTATTGTCGGGGCGTGGGACGCAGCACGGGAGACTGCAGGAAAGCACCGCAGGCGCCAGGTCCTCTTACTTACAAATCCTGGCTCCACGCCTGCCCGACTGCGAGGCTCTGGGCAAGACTTAGGGTCTTGTCTGCACCCCCGGGTTCCGTCTGAAAAATAGGAAGAGCTTATTTCCATTTCCCTGAGTCTCAGTATTACGCAAGAAAAACAGGGGAATCGCATGCACCTTCTGAGCTTCAGCATCTCTGACTACAAATGGGACCGGGGAGGCTGGGGCCCGGCGTGAACGAGGCCCGCGCTGAGCCGACCCCCGTCCCCGCCCCCTCCCCAGGTCAACAACCTCATCTGGCACGTGCGGTGCCTCGAGTGCTCCGTGTGTCGCACGTCGCTGAGGCAGCAGAACAGCTGCTACATCAAGAACAAGGAGATCTTCTGCAAGATGGACTACTTCAGGTAGGCTGCGGCCGCCGGGCCAGCAGTGTCGCAGAGGGCTGGCCCCGGGCGCATTCGGAGGCCACTTTTGCGGCATGTGGTCTCTCGCTCCAGAGCCCCGGCGTCCGGAGTGCACTTCCGGCGCGCAGCGCTGGCCCAGCCTGTCGGCGCGAACCCAGAGCTCCAGGCAGCGCGCTGGTGCCTGCACAGGTTCGCGCCCCCGATCTGCCTTCGGTCCTCGCGGTCCATTGGGTTTCGGTATCGTCTCTGGCTCTGTCTCGGGTCCTGCCTAAGTCTCAGGCTCCAGTTCCGACCTCGAGCGCCTCGGTGGAGCTCTGACGTCCCCAGCTCTGGTCGGGACCCACTCGGATCCTAGCCGTCATCCGGCTGCATTTCCAGTGCGCTCGGTCTTCGAGTTCCAACCCTACTTGGACATCAGTCATGCTGGGGTCTCTCCCAGGCTGGACGCTGAGCTGGGCTCCGGACTCTTGCCCTGGCTCTGACCCTGGCTCCACTCTGGGTTCGGGTCTGGTCCAGCCCCAAGCACCAGCCCCGCAACAGTCTCAGATCCGATCCCATACCCAAGCGCCTCGTCCTGAATCCCAACCTCTGTCTCCAGTTCCATCTCAACTCATTCCCCGGCGTCACTGGAGTGTCACTGGAGAGTCTGGGGTCATGTGCGGGCCCCTGGCGCCTGTTCTAGTCCCAGCTTCGCTGTTGTTTTGGCCCAACTTTGGCCTCTCCAGGGTCTAGGCCTTGCCTTTGCGCCGCAGGGATGGGAAGTGGGAGAACCCGGCACCCAGAGCCCTGAGTGGGATTATCCCGGGCTGTGCTCCACGTACTGCAGACCGCGTCCCAGCAGCCGACAGCAGCCTGGCGCATCCTTCTGTTCTGCTGTGTCTGGACCACTTGCCTGGGCCTCACTTCTAGCCATGAAGCCAAGACCTGACCTGATTATGGGGTCGAGGTCACTGCAGGGTCATGGTCTTGTCTGCTGATCCCAGTGGGAGGCATCAACCGGCCAGAGGCTTGTACCACCAGGCCTATGGGATCGGAGGAGAATGGTGGGGAACTGGTTCCTGAGAGGGATGCTTGTTTCCAAGTGCTTTCTCAAAAAGTGAAGAAAGCTGCTTCCCTATAACTACCCTTCAACCCACAGACATCCTTCCTATCCTTGCATAGGAAGACGTCATGGCTTCAGTCTTCCTGGCCAGACCCCTGCCCTAGAAAGAGCCTCTGGGAATCAGGGAATATGGTGGAAGATGATCTCCTCCTGTGCACTGGCACTGAGCCTCCAGGGATCTGGAAAGAGAAGATCTTGAGTCTAGGGGGAGGTTGGCAGCATTTGGGGCAAGGGTACTCTGAAGAAACCATGGGAAGCATGGTTAAAGAGACAGACTCTTCCTTTATGGGATGGATGTGAAAGAGTGTGCAGCTGGGGTGGGGTGGGGATGGCTCAACCAGGTGGCCTAGGACTCAGTGTGCAAGGAGTGCCTGTGTGTCTGTATTGTCTGGGATCTGTGCAGTAGTGCTGGGGAAAGCATCACTGGGCAGGGTTGGGGGTGTGTGGATAGCATGTGCGTTCGTTTATGGACAAACATTCATCTCTTAGTTCCTGTGTGGGTGTCAAGAGTAGGTGTCTGTATGTGAATGTTGAGACTGTGTGTGTGCGTGTATGTGTGCGTGTGCATGCACGCAAAGTAGTGAGGACAGGATTACATCTGGACTAGGATCTGGAGGTGAGAGGGTGAGGTGAGGAGATTCTGAAATCCTATCATTCCACTCCACCATCTCCTCTGAGGGGGTATTCCTGCGTAAGGGCCTCCACCCAGACACTGAGGGATGAAGAGGGTGTTATGAATGTATTTGTGAATCTGGATGGCTGTGTGTGTGTGTCTCTGTGTGTGTTTGTGTGTGTGTAGTCAGAAGGGGGTTAATGGTGTGTAACCAGAGTGTGATGTCTCCTCTCACTGTCCCATCTGACTACTGGTTTGGTCAGGACAGGAAATGGAGGTTACAGTCACTGTCTAGCCACCTCCCTGCTCTAGGCCTGACTCCAGTTAGTATAAAACATCCAGATGGGCTGGACACTGTGGCTCACGCCTGTAATCCCAGCACTTTGGGAGGCCAAGGCGGGTAGATCACAAGGTCAGGAGATCGAGATCTTCCTGGCCAACATGGTGAAACCTATCTGTACTAATAATACAAAATTAGCCGGGTGTGGTGGTACGTGCCTGTAATCCCAGCTACTCAGAAGGTTGAGGCAGGAGAATTGCTTGAACCCAGGAGGCGGCCATTGTGGTGAACCAAGATCACATCACTGCACTCCAACCTGGGTGACAGAGGGAGACTCTGTCCCAAAAAACAAACAAACATACATACAAAAAAACATGCTAGATGATGCTTGGGGGCTTCCTGGATTCCTCAGCTACTAAATTCAGGGTGCCAGCTTGGGAACCCCAGCAGAATGGTGTCTGGGCCTCTCCCATAGACTAAGGCACCACCAGGACACCTCTCCTGGCTCTCCTAACAATAGATTTGGCAGTCTTATTTGCTACTTGCCCAAATTTCTTTTCTGCTTCTTCAGCCTTAGCTCATGCCCATGCTGGACTGAGCCTCCTTGGATACTGTGCTTTACTAGACCTTGAAACTAGTCAAAACACGGATCCTGACTCCACTGTTGAGAGCCTCCCCTTATTCTGGAGTCCTCTTCCTACTGCAGTGGGGTAGAGTAGGGTGTGCAGCCACTGTGGGAAGAGGCAGGAGACTGGGCCCAGTCTGGCCAGTTGTGACCTTGGCAAGTTGCTAAATCTCTCCTCCCTTAGTTTGCCCTTTCCAAGGCTGTCTCCCAGAGCTGCCAAAGAGGCCACTCTTGGGGGAAGTCTCCATAAAGACTCCCTAAATGGCGGTTGGTATGAATGCCTCGATTATCACCATTGTCATCTTTGGCAGGGTGGATGCTGGGCACAAGCCCACGATGGCATTTCCCCACGCAGCTTGAGGAGCAGAGCCTGCCTGGAGGGATGGGACTGGGCCATTTCTGGGCTGCAGGTTCTGAGCACTAATCTTTTTCCAATGACAAGAGCCCTGAAAGCAAAACTAAACCAGATTTCTGGTTAAGAAAATGGAGGCAGTAAAAGCTCACATTACCTGGATTGAGAGTAGAATTGTGGCTCTTCTGATCATTTCTCTCCCTGCAGGCATAACCCATCCCTGGCAGCCCCACCTGTAACAAAAATAATAAAACCCACAAAAAGGGAAAGAAAAAGCCGGTCGAGTGCCAGGCAAGGACTATTATCTGCACTGCAATGCCGTCCAAGCTCTGGGTGGCTGCTATGAGGAAGCTCTTCCTGGAGAGAGTGTGAATGGTGGTGTGGGAGGCAGAATTTTCCTCTAGGGAGCTGGGGCCCAGGGAGGGGTCACATGCTGAGATTCTCTAGGCTTCTGTTTCCTGAAGCCCAGGATCAAGAGTCTGGTAGGAGGTGGACTGGAGCACTCTGCCCAAAGTACGGAGAGCCCATGGTCCTCTAACCTCTGGTATTTTCCCCAGGGAAGAGGGTCACCTAGGTTCTATCCCCCACCTTGTCCCTCCTTGACATTATCTTATAGACCCTCCTTCAGTCTCCATTGGCAGAGCTAGCACTGGTGGTTCAGGGAATTAAAGGTTAGGAAGGAACTCCAAGTTCATCAGGGAGAGGGTCTGCAAAGCATAGAGGAGACAAGGAGGTCCAGAGCTGCTCCTGGCTCATTTGCATTGTTGGGAGAGGTTGGTTCTCACTGGCTCCGTGTCCTTGGCCAGGCCACTGGACTCTGTCTCAGTTTCTCCAATTCACACTCTAAACAGGATCCTTACCAGCCCTTG
Source organism: Papio anubis (assembly GCF_008728515.1). Taxonomy (NCBI): domain Eukaryota; kingdom Metazoa; phylum Chordata; class Mammalia; order Primates; family Cercopithecidae; genus Papio; species Papio anubis. The sequence continues at coordinate 91,907,853 of NC_044988.1, read as the reverse complement.
TGGGTTCAACCAGATCCCTACTTCCCCTTACTCCCTGAGATTCCCAGCAGGAAAAAAAATTACCACCAGAAAAATGTGATAGGACTCTTAATTTCTTCACCTTTTTGTTAAGACCATTTTTCTTTCTGTTTTCTTCCAAAAATGGAAGAAAATTCTGGAAGAAAAATAGTGCTCCTTTCTGGGACATTCACATTTCCCCTGCTACCAAAAACTACAGCCCCAGCTTCCCATACCTGCAGCTGCTGCCTTACAATAGAGCATGGCCCGATCTACAGTGCCCTCCTGGCTCCCTCAGCCTGCTGAAACATCATGCCCATTGTATAAGGGAGACTAATGTCCTGAGAAAGTGCCATTGCTTGCAGTCACACAGGACACCAGTCATCAGAATGTATGGAGTTCTTGTCTAAGCCAGGAACTGGGCTAACCCTTTACCTGCTTTATCTCATTTAATTCTCAGGTCCACCTTGTATGTATGATACTCTCACAATCCCACATTATGGTGGCATTGGGGTGGGATTGAGGAACTGAGACCCTGAGAGATGAGGTCACACGGCTAAGTGGTAGAGACTACATAAGCCCTACAGCGGCCTGGCTCCAACCATCCCTGCCCCTAAACACTCCCATACTCT